>NW_015508840.1:8343-12898 GCF_001515645.1 Sinocyclocheilus grahami | reverse complement strand
GACTAAAATGCTCAGACTTTTAGTTGACTAAAACTTGACTAGACTAAAACAAGTATGAACGTGACTAAAACTAATAAAAACTAAAATGACAGCTTCACACAAAGACTAGACTAAAACTAAAATTAAAACAGGCCGCCAAAAACAACACTAGTGGCAGCAGCAATATACAGTAAATAAATCAATAAATGCACTGCTCTCTTTTCTCCTCTGAGGCTGGGACTGTAAACAGTGTTCTGTGCTCGTCTGTGCAGCCAAAGATAGAACAGTTAGCATGTTTTGCTCAAACTTTCGCCATGCCATTAGAACTAGTACACCGTTGTCTCTTGTGAAATCAAAATGACGGCGCCGTGGGTGTAAACTTACAGATTAAGGGGCAGTAATATTACAATGAGATCCCTTTGCCACATCACCAAGGGAGCAAAATCTGATGCGCTCATTTTCTCAGAGGCTCGCAGAAAAAGGTTTACCAAAACAAAGTGACTGGGTTAATCTTTTTCACGTTTCCTTGGTTGGTAGATGCACCGGGGTCCTGATTATAGCACTTTAAACCTGGAAAAGTCAGATTTTCATGATATGTCACCTTTAACAAAAAATAAATAAATGTTGTGCCATTGACTTTAGACCAGGTTTCAGTTGGTCAATGGTGCAGTCTATTTTAGTTGCCTCAAAATAGCAATGTGCCTATAATGTGCCTGAACACACCACGTTTTCAGACCAGCACTCCCATGGGCACACAAATGGGCGCAAATGCAGTTGCTATTTAAACAATGTGGTACAGGATGTGAAAATGATAACTGCGTCGGGCTGAAACTACCAAAAAAAACACTTGCGTCGTGCCTGGTGCCGCATTGTGCCGGGTGTATGATAGGGCCCTGTCTGCTTTTGTTGCATGAAACAGTAGCCCTGAGATAAGTTTCGCACTTATCATTTCCCAAAACGCTCCTTAAACATGCACCAAGCGATTTTTGAAAAACTCCTTTGACCACAGTGTAATAATCTACCGGTCACCATTACTTTGTACCCACATTCTCACTACACGCTGTTCTGTTGTCAATAAACATACATGACAATGGTGCTGCCACCGACGTTTACGTTCTCTGTGTGTGTATGTGCTACGAATCCTGACCCCGGGGTCCTATGAGGAGTAACTGACTCGATTGTGCCTGTAGCGGTAACCATAGTGATCGTATACTATCATCTATGACAGAGCTGGTGATTTTTCTGGACTGAAAAAATTGGACTGCTGACTAGGGTGTCAGAAACGAGACCGGGATCCAACAGCAGGTGAAAACAAAATCCAAGTTTATTGAAACTGTGATAACAAAAAGGTAAATAAGTCAGCCGGATAGCAAAACCCCAGCAAAAAGTCAGTTCTGATCAGCGTGGAGGTTAGACCAGCTGCGGTCGAGCCCACAGGGAAGAGAGGCAGCGAACCGGCAATAGAATGCCAACGCTGAATTCCAGGGGTGGTCTCGAGCATGGGCAGAGAGGAATAAGACGGAACTGCCGTGGAGAGACAGGCCTATGAGTAGCGAGAGCCAAGGAAGAGAGCCGACCAGAGCTCTAGGGAGGCAGGAGGGTAGAAAGAGGAGGGTGACAAACACAGGAACACCAGACCGAGACCTAGACTAGAACAAATAAAATAAAAAAACTGATTCAGACAAACACAGCATGGACAGTGACGAGCTAAGCTGCTGCACAACATGTTACGGACTGAAACAAGATAACAGTCAAGAGGGCCAGATAAAGGGAATAATAATGAAGACAAAACGAGGTGCAGGTGAGAAGGGAGAATTAGCTAACAGGGATAACGAGAGGGGCGGGGTGAACACCAGGATGACAGCAGAGCACATGGCAAGCCGTCAAAACAAAAGGCCATGTGCTCCATGATAACAAAGCCCAAGTAGACCCCACCGAAATCGTGACATAGGGATGTAACGATTAACCACGACAGTTGAAAATCGATTGAAATATGTGACGATTAAAATCGGCTGAGATGCTAAACAAATCGCGATTCAATTAGGTGTAAGAGTTTGTATGAATGTATGTCTGAGGGGAACTTACTGTCTTTCAGTGGTATTTTTTCTTTTCCTCTTGCCTCTGTATAATGCATATTAAAGTTCATAAGTGCAGCGCTGCTTTGTTTACAGCTGAAACCAAGGAAACGAGAGAGTGAATCTGCGTCTCATTCAGCTCGTCTGCTGTTTCTGTTTCGTGCAGATATGTTTTATGCATAGTTTCACAAAACTGAAGCCAAACCATTCTGCTTTTGCTTCAAATTTCGAAATTATACAGTGTAATTTAGATTAAAAACTGCTCATGTTGCATGTGTGCAGCATTTTTGTTTGGGTCATGATTAAAATGCAGTGGTTGCCTCTAATTTTAAATGGAAAGAGCATAGACAAAGCCTTAGTTTGTTTATATGAAGAGATTTATTTTATTTGTGTTACTTATTTATTTGATTTGGGGCTTGTTTTAAATTTTCAATTTAGTTTTGTTATTTACATTTACATTATATTAAAATTTTGTTATTTAGCAAATGCTTTTATCCAAATCGACTAACAAATGAGGACCATAGAAGCAATCAAAAGTGCTATAGTATATTATTATAGTGTTATATTTCAATTTCACAAAGAAACGTACAGTATTTTGTCCAAGCAATGATAAAAGGACACATTTAATTTATAATTTGTCTTAAATCTCATTTTGTAAAAATAAAATAAAAAATAGTGAATCGAATCGAATTGTGAAATCAAAATCGTGAATCGAATTTAATCGTGAGTTAAGTGAATCGTTACATCCCTACTGCTGACAGCTTGGTCCCCCCAGTTAAAAAAATCACATCTGCGCCCCTGTAGCCGTGATCTTCCCGATTTAAAATCCTAAATATCATACATGTTTGATATGATCGTGGCGGCCCTGATTTGTGTGCGAGCAGATCAGGAGGTGCAAGATTTGATCTGTAAGCGCCTCACATTACCAGATAATCCGCGCCAAACATCGGAATCGTCCGAGGCCCTCAACAAGATTTTTTCTCCGATTTTCAGGACGGGGAAATCAGGAATAAAGCAGCCTAAAACTCCTGTAGTGTGAGCCCGACTTCAGCGTGAATTTACTGGACATAAGGATGTATTCTAATTGCTGCTAGCAACACTCAAAATCTTATATGAAGTGTTTTAACTTAACTACATCAGTTCTGATATTCTATCCATTCTAAAACAGCAATGGTAAATTAGTAAAATGCAAAATGTTAATTACAAAAAAATTGAGATAGATATTACTGTGTAATAAACAAGGTGAGTACATAGAAAAAAAAACTAACTAGTAAGTATTGAGATAGTGACTAGTAGAAAAGGCTTACATTGAAATGCATGAGTGGTGACTAACTGAACAGACACTAATCAGTATTAGTATGAATGAATGAGTACTAGCATCTAATTAAATATTTGAGTGAATTCATGTCAGATCGGCTTGCCATACGTTTCCAGCATCGAGCGTTTAGGATGGGCGGTGGTTGTGTGTGACTGTGTTTTTACTAGACGTTTATGATGTGTTGAGTTTTAAAATGCAACAGTAATTGGGAATCCGCAGATAAATGTTGCATGATTGTCGCGTGGTGAAACAAAGTGCAATTTATTGTTTTGTATTTTGTTCTGACTATAGCTGAATGTAGTCATGATCCATGAGAGCTGTCACATTGTTAATGTCATCTCTGCCAGGTGCAGAAACTGCTGCAACAAGGTGCTGTTCTCCACCCTGAGGGTCTTGGTTTTGTAGCAGAGCATCACTGTAGTCTGGCTCAAGTGCTCCCTCTGCTGGGATCTGACTTCACCTTCGGAGCCTAAAAAACTATGTTCCGCCACCTTGATTTCATGATCCCAAAGGACCTCTCGATGATGCTTCATGCCTATGAATGGTGGTGGTTGAATCAAGCTTCTGTTGGACTTGTGACAGACTCCATGTATGGAGTTATTAGCGATTGGCTGATATATACAGGGATACCCACCGTCTCCCAATTAAGGGTCAAAACACTTCTCAGGTGGTTAAAGCTGGTGGCAAAACTGCGGGCTGTTTTGACAACTCTTGAGTCTGGCGAGGGATAAGGGATAATCCAGGTACAAGCAAAGGTCCAGGCATGGGCAAACAGTATCCGAACAGGGCAAGACGAGAGGGGTAATCCGAGATACACAGGCAATGATCAGAACACGAAACAACAGACAAGGCAAGACTCAGATAAGGCTAGGAAAATTAAAGCAGGCTCCGTAAGGTAGCTTTCACCTAAACAGTGATATACGCTAAACAATACTCAGCGATCTAAGCAGGAACTGAGTGGGTGCTATATAGTGAGTGTGATTTGTTTCAGATGAGCGTGTGATTAGTGAAATGGTGCATGGGAAATGTAGTCCATGGTGACGTGCAACAGTCTGTGTAGTGAGAGAGTCAATAAAATGGACGAGTGACCTCTGGTGGCAATCGGACGGAAGTCCACGGACCGGATCCCCCCCCCCCCCAACGGCCCGGTTTTCCAACAGCCCCGTGTGTTACAAACCAAAGA
>NW_015508840.1:3557-8090 GCF_001515645.1 Sinocyclocheilus grahami | reverse complement strand
AGCAATCTGCCTCGGAATATAAACATTTTAGAAACATTTGACGATAATGCGCTTTTAAAAAGGTATTGGCTTTGGTTTGGAGGTTATCCCAACTCCAAATTTTTTATTATATCCTTAATATATAGCTGTTCTCGCGTCCAGTCTGGTTTTCTTTTATGTTTGCATGTCTTACTATCAGCCATGATTATTCTACTCTGTTAATCAAAAGGCTGTTTATATGCATATTCACTATATATATATTTTTTTTTTACGAGAAGCATACAGGCTGACAATTACCTGAACATATATATTATATTGTTTAATTAGTGACACTTAGCCTGCATTTTAAAATCTTTATTTGAATATGGTAACATAACATTGCACTCTACAATATTTCTATGAATAAATATCCGACAGAGACCCCTCCCCTATCAGCATAGTTAGTAAGCATGCTGACATCATCCATAGCAACAAGGTCAACCCCGCCCCCTTACTCTTAGCTTAAGACTTCTCTTTATTCCTTAGTAAAAGTTTGTCTCAGCAGCTTTGTGGATAGGTTTTAAGAGAAAACTCTTAGCTAAAAACTTTTACTGCTATTTAGGAGAATTCTTAGTGGTAAGATAAAATGTTTTGTGAATAATGCAGACACTGGGATAGCTAGCTTGTGTTTTAGCATGAGACTGTTTGATGTGTTTTGTATAAAAGTCATTTAATCTAAAAATTAGCATTATATAAAGATAGAATATGTGTTCTGTGATAGACAAAAAGTAATTCATGTTGTTAGAAGTAGTATTTAAATATAAAAGTTTCTCAGTCACAATTAGAAGAGTTGTTGGTGGAGGTCTGCTTTCTTCAAATTTCATAATGAACCTGATGTTCCTCACATTCGATACAGTTTTAATCAGATATTATTGATGCCTCTTTCTCAGTTTTTACTGACAATCACGTTCAACATTTCTCATTCGTGGGCCTGTTAGAAAACTGCTTTAAAATGTATTTATTTTTATTAAACACTTTCAATAGATTACAATGAATTTGAATGATGAAATGCCTTCAAAAGATTTAATTACAGGTTCATCATTCGATTGCGGTTGACACTATGACATTGTTTTAGGATTACATTAACAAGATATATTTATTATGCTCTCTGGAATTCACACTTATTAATTTCATTCATACACACAGAACGTGATACAGAATAAAACAATATGCATGTTGGCTAATTACTCAAACAAGTAATCTAGAGCAGACGACGAAGCATCAAGCTTTCACTATAAGAACAGAAAAAAATCACACATGATAAAGTTGCTGAACCTTTTTAAGCAGTTTGAGTCCCGGCTGAGCCAGGAGCCCTTTCAGTGTGGAGTTTGCGTGTTCTCCATGTGTTGGTGTGAGCTTCATCTAAGTGCTCCGGTTTCCCCCACAATTTAAGCATATGCAGGAGAGGTGAATTGGAGACAGTAAATTGTCTGTAGGTATGCGTGAACCATCCATCCATCCAGGGATTTTCCATGCCTTCAGCTCGAGACGCCGGGGTTGAATCCAGCATAATGTGACCTTACAGAGGACAAGATGATTGGTGGATGGATGGATGGAACATCAGCTTGACGTTTCTTCCTCTGTTACAGCTCACTGGCTTTGGTCTTCAATAGATGTAACTGTGAAATACACACACAAAATGTTTATTTCCAAAATTTAATTGGACACTGTCTGTTTCCACTGCAGTTATTGTTTCAATTAATGATCAGATCATATGTTGAAAATGTGGTATGTCTGTCAAAGAGGGAATGTAAATCATTTGAGAGAGATGGATCAGACAGAAGTTTTACCTCTCGCTCTGTAGCATTTGAAAAGCAGCACGACTGTCGCCAGCAGATACGGACAAGCTGCCAGAAGAAAACTGAGGATGTTGAAGACAGAAATCTGACCTGAACCTGACACTGAAAAACAGAAAAACAAGCACATTATTGAGCAACATTACGGAGCTCCTAAAGGCTTTCAGGAAGTGTCTCAGGGAAACCAATGTTTTGTGAGCAAACGCAAAAGCATTGAGATATACTTTTTTCCTCCCATCTCATTTTTATTCCACCATCATGTTCCTTTAGGAGCTCTCTATTAAAGAAATAGTTCACCAAAAAATTTATATTTTTCCAAACATTACTCACCCCCATGTTGTTCTAAATCTGCATGACTTACTTTCATCTCTGTGGAAGAGAAAATATGTTTTGAAGCCTTTTATTTAATTTATTTTAATGTTTAATCTTCCTCAACCTTTCATGAGTTTGCCAGCTTCATGTTGGCTGAGGCTGAGATAGCCTGCAACCCAATTACATCCTTCAACGCTCTTCTTATGGAAGCTAATAAAGAGAAACATAATCTCAAGGCAAATAAGACCAAAGCCAATGTCTTCCATATGAAGATGGTCACACAGCACGAGAATCCGAGGCCCACTACTAAAGTCACTAAACCATACCTTTTCTGTCAAGACAGTGAATATCAAATGTACGTTTGTTCTAAATTTACTGCAAGGCCTCTTGAAGAACAAAGACAGTTTATCAGGGACACAAAGCTGTGCTATGGATGTCTGAAGCTCAATCACAGTGCCAGAGACTGTCGTTACAGACATACATGTAATACATGCAAAGGAAGACATCCAACCTGTTTGCAGCTTCATCAAAAGAGTAAAGGCATCCTCTGTTCGGAACTCAGAGAATGCACATGAGAAGGTTTTTACGACATCTTTGAGTGTAGAATCAGAAAGTACATCTACTAATATCTCCATGATTGTTCCTGTGTGGTTGTCCTCACGAAGCGATCCAGTTTCTGAGAAACTTGTCTACGCTCTATTAGACACACAAAGTGACACCGTCCTCGTCGAACAAGCAGTAAGTCAAGGCCTAAATTCTGAGAAATGTCCAGTGACTCTTAGGCTTACTACTATGATCGGAAAGGATGTCTTGATGTCAAGTGAAAGAGTGTCTGGCCTCAGAGTCAGAGGTTTTAATTCTAAAGTATTCCTAGAGATTCCTCCTGCATATAGAAAGCAATGTATCCCTATAGACTGTGCACACATCCCTACAAGTAAGACGGCAAAGCATTGGAAACATCTTTCCACTCTAACAGACAACATTCCACCCCTTCAAGACTTCGAGGTTGGCCTATTGATAGGATATAATTGTTCCAGAGCTTTGGCACCCAGAGAAGTGATTCTTGGAGCAGACAATGAGCCATGTGCTATTCACACAGATCTGGGATGGAGCATTGTGGGCCCTTCCTCACAACATCATGAAGCACTGAGTGGTGGGAACTTGTGTCATAGAGTGTCTGTTAAGGAAATTCCCTCTGTAATGCCCACAGATCTCATGCGAGTATTGTAATCGGATTTCATGGATACTAGTGCCGTGTTCAAAATATTGATACGATGATGTATTGTCACAGAGCTTTGACATAAGAGTATCGATACAGCTGGCCCTGTATCGATATTGTGGCACGTGTGCAGCAGTGGACAACGCTTAATTTGTTTAAAATTTTACAACGTTTAAAATTGAGTAGAAAAGTGCGAGGTTTCTAAAAAAGAATGAATAGAGCATATATAGGCTACAACAAGGTTTTATCTGGCCGAGGAACACAACTGGGTTGCCTGATATAAAGGAGATGTAATCCCCAAAACAGAGCTTTACACTTACACAATAAGGACATATCTGCTAAGTGTGGCAGCCATGGCAACCTGGCAACCATGTGCACACGCGTTCTCTCTCTCCACTGTGGATAAACGTGCTTGCTTTCTGAAAACACCAGTTAGCTTGCAGTTTAGCGATCTCCACTTCAATATTCTATTCTCAGAAAAGTGTAATTCATTAACTGTTCATTTATGACACAGAGAGAGAAGAGAGAGAGAGAGAGGCTGTGTATGTATGAATTACCACCGTTTTGCCGCATTTCTCTATTAACAGTAAAGCTGTGGCTTTAATTCCTTTAGAAACAATGATGTTACCACCTCCTTGTTGAGAAAGATAATGTAGCTCTTGAGCGATTAAGCTATTTAGTTGATAAAACTGCGGGGCAGTGCTAAAAAGTTTGTTCCTGAATGTCTGAGTGCGGCCGCAACGTGATCTGTGTGTGTGACTGAACTTAACATCAAACTTAAATGAGCCTTAAATCAGCCTTGAGCGTGTGTGCGTTAGATACAGTGAAGACATTAGCGCATTAATTTAGAATTCTTCTATTTTTTTGTGTGTGTGAGTTAATTTGTCTGAATTTGTTAATTGAGTGTTAATTTGTTTATTTGTGTTAATTTGTGCAATGATAACCTACCAGCAATGTAAATTATTTTTAAAAATATATTAGAATGAGTACATTACAATATAAATTTATTAGAACGAGTACATTATTGTTTATTGGCTTAAAAACAAGATGCAAACAATCCGAATATTGTACCTGGTGAGGAGTGCACAATGTAAACATGAAACATATGCCATTACCTACCTGTATATTGTACTGTGGTACAGTTAGGCCCTTCATAATGCAGAGGTCAACTGCCTGCTCTGCCAATAG
>NW_015508840.1:3273-3547 GCF_001515645.1 Sinocyclocheilus grahami | reverse complement strand
ATACGTATCGTATCGTGACTTTGCTGGTGATACACAGCCCTAAATACTAATGAAAGCGCAAGAGTGGTGTCTCAGGAGGATATCTTGTTCCTGAAAAGTCTAGAAGAGAACATCAAAATGAACAATGACCAGAACTTGGAAATGCCACTTCCTTTTAAACAGAGACCTCACCTTCCAGACAATAAGCCTCTTGCGGTTGTGAGACTTCAGCATCTCAAACGAATAATGGAAAGGACAAAGAGTATAAGCAACACTATATACAGTTTATGGAAGA
>NW_015508840.1:0-608 GCF_001515645.1 Sinocyclocheilus grahami | reverse complement strand
CGGCGTCCCCCCCAAGTTCAGTGACATCCGCTTCACAACAGTGAAGGCGGCCGATGGTCCTGTCTTGCGGGCGGAGGTCGCAGTCCTACTGGCAAAGGATGCGATAGAGCCGGTCCCTCCAGCCGATATGAAGACGGGGTATTACAGCTCCTACTTCATTGTGCCCAAGAAAGGCGGAGGGTTACGACCAATCTTGGACCTGCGTGTCTTGGACCGGGCCCTTCACCGGTTACTGTTCAAGATGTTGATGCAGGAATGCATCTTTGGGTGCATCCGTCCCCGAGATTGGTTTGCAGCGGTCGACCTGAAGGACGCGTACTTCATGTGTCGATCCTTCCGCACCACAGACCATTGCTGTCATTCGTGTCCGAAGGACGAGCATATCAGTACGAGGTCCTGCCCTCCGGGCTGTCCCTGTTGCCCCGTGTCTTCACGTAAGTTGCGGAGGTACCCCTTGTTCCCTTGAGAGAACAGAGCATTCACATTCTCAACTACCTCGACGAAGCAGTCTCAGGATCAGTTGTGCGAACACAGGGATTTGGGTGGGTCCAAGTTACACTGGGCTGCCGCCAAACCTTCACCCCGTGGTCAGACCCTGTGTTCCTCCG
>NW_015508839.1:17810-18666 GCF_001515645.1 Sinocyclocheilus grahami | reverse complement strand
AATAAGTCAGAATGCATGAAATAGCATTAGACCTCCCCTTTAAGTTTTTATCAGCTGGATGGACCATGTTTGTTAGTGCACATTTATGATATCTTCCAGCCTAACTGTGAACATATACATGTGCCTCTGCCAAAGTAAACTGATTTGTTGGAGGTTTATGCAATGTAGACTACATCTCTCAGATCTCAGCTCATTAGCCGTGACATGGCATCGTGCTGGAATCTTTTATCCTGAGGTCAACACCCTGTGGTTCTCATGCATTGAAAGCTGCCCTCTTGGTTAACAAGGCACCAGAGGTCATTGCTCCCTAGTGCTTTTTTCAAAGATGTCATTGCTGACCACAACACTTCCAGGTGTGCACCGTAAACAGAGGAGGCACAGTTCAGCCAACATGTGTTTGTAAAAGAACAAAAGCTTTCTTATTTCCATGAAAGCCTATCTTTCTTTCACTTGAGGAAAACCTAATAAAAGCAAGAAAGAAATTTGCTTACGCATGAAAAACTTGTAAAAGTGGCATATGGTATCACCACAAGCAGATACTCCAGGATAAATATCTGGAAAACTATTTATTTAAATGTTTTTATGTAAATAGAATAATCCCTGTGTGTAGTTACACAGAAAACTATTATTAGTAATAAATTACATTAAAAGTGGCATGCGGTATGACCACAAGCAGAGAATGCAGGATAAACATGTGGGATATTTTTTAATTATTATTTTTTTTATTTTTTTTATAGATACATATGGTACTATACTATGGTAATTTTGGGCTTTATTTAATTTAACTTTCATCACAGCCAGAAATTCCAGGATAAACATGTCAGGTATGTTTATTTATTTAAAAGCTTTTTTTTTT
>NW_015508839.1:9274-11997 GCF_001515645.1 Sinocyclocheilus grahami | reverse complement strand
TGTATATGAATCAACCAACAACATTTCCAGGTTTGAGTGAGTTTGGCCCTTTAGTTACTGATGAACTCTATGGTGGGAGTGAGTTTTACCTGGGCTTTGATTAATTAATCAACAATAGAATGGAAAGTCAGTGCTGGCAAGTGTCCAACATTTAATGTAGTCATCCCTAGTTAATAATCAAGCCTTTGGCTCCATCCGTGATCACAGATAAGTGAAGATACCTCTTTTTTTAGTGGTTAAAACAGAAAAGTTTGAAAATGCATTAGATGTGGATAATGCAATAAACAGCTTTGGCATGAATACTTGACCACTTATATGTTGTTTGTTCCACAATATTTCCACAATCAGTAAGTATTAATGTCTTATTGATACTTGCCTACTTGTAGACGCAATGTAGACACTTTATTTGAATGTAAATGTTTAGAATTGTTTTGTGTGGTAAAATACTTTTTTTTAAATGACACTGACTTCAACTGACCATGTTCTATATAATGTTTTCACAGGTGACCTGTCCCCTGTGCAGATGTCACCAATTTCCCAGTCACAGTTCATTCCACTGTCTGAAATACTGTGCTCTGTCATATCAGACATGAATGCTGCCCATGTGGTTGTAAATCAGGAAGCATTGATCTATCACATGATGAAAGCACACCCAGGTAACACATTATTACGCTGTGTTTCACTTTACTGTGCTTACCTGTACACTACCTTATTACACTTTTATTTGAATTCATATTCATTTTGAAACAGCTACATTCACCAATAATATTTGTTTCAGGAATGACTATTCCCACTCAAGACGTCCTGTACAGTGCTCTGGGAGCTCTTATTAAGGAGAGGAAGATCTATCACACTGGCGAGGGCTACTTTGTAGTCACCCCTCAAACATACTTCATCACCAACAACATGGTGAAAGAGAGGAATTGGTGGAGTGCTGGCGACAATGACCTGCCATCACCTCCTCCCATCACTTACCTGGTGAGCAACGAGAGCTGCATGGACACCTCTACTGAGGTTACTGTCATGGCCCACTGTAAGTCCTGCAGCTGCTTCACCACTCCGTCCATTGTACCGCCATCTGCCCAAGACCATCAATCCATCAGCATCAGTGAGTGCACTGGAAAAAGCCTCAAGTGGCCCAAAGAACACAAACCTTCCATTCAGCACCAGTCCACATCTACCGCAGCAGACTACCAAGTCAGTGAGATAAGCAAATCCACCAACACAAGCCGCAAGGACAAAGAGAAAGCTGGCCGCAAATTTGGGCTTAACCTCTTCCGACGAAACACAGGGAAGAAGGAGAACAAGCTGAAGAAAGAATATGCCACATTCTCTGGACAATTCCCACCGGAGGAATGGCCTGTCAGGGATGAGGATGACTTGAACAACCTCCCCAGGGATCTAGAACATGCCATCATCAAACGGATCAACCCAGATCTGACTGTGGACAATCTAGTAAAACACATGGTTCTTATGAAGAAGCTTGAGGAGAAAGCTGAGAGAACAATGGAGAAAGCTGTGGACAAGGGCATTTCCACTGAAACTCTTCTATCTAAGCAAAGGCTTCATACCTCCAAGTCCGTGGGGAAGAAATCAGCTCCTAGAGCTACTTGCAGCAGGAGAAGAGGACCTTCATCCAAAGAGAAACAAAGGGTAAAGAGTAAAACCTTGCAATGTGCTGAAGATTTAGAGGCAGATGATAAAATTCTTCCACACCTCAGAGCAGAGTTTGCTTTGGATGAACCTGACAATCAGGAAGAAAGTACCATTCTGAATCCGAAATGTGTCTACAAGAAACAGATAGACAACCCATTTCTGGGAATGCCAGGAAGAGACGTGGAAACAAACATCAACCATAAAGAACAAAGGAGAGAAGCCAAGATTCCAACTTCCGGACGCCGGGAAAGACCAGGTCACAGGTCAAAGTCCTGGGATCCTCACCGGGCTAAAGCAATTGCTGACAGTGTGGAGAAATCTCACACACTGAAGGATGCACCCTGCGAACAGCTCCATGAAAGTGCACCGACTGTAGACTCCACCTTGGATGTTCAACCGATTCAAGAGCTTTGTGGAGTTTATAGCTCTGCGTACCCTGAGAGCAGCACATTAAGGATAGAGGACAAAATCAGGCTGAGAGAGAATAAAGTCCGAAGTAGGGAGTTCAGGAATGGCAGAGTAAGAGAAATTAAACGTCAGGATGGAGACTTAAGACATGTTCATGACCAAAAGAACATTGTAGATCATGCTACACATTGTGATACAATAGAAGTACCCCTCTCGTGGCCTAAACCTACAATTCAACATAGACTTTCCCTACATCTACTGAACAGTAAAGAAGAGTCTCATCACCGTCCTGATCTGTTGTGCTCACACCAGCAAGTTAGCAATAGTACTAGCCATCAGCTCTCAGATGGTCAAACATTGGACAGAAACACAAGCCAGACTGAGAGTGAAGTGTATACAGATGATGAATATCGCATCTATCAAAAGGCAGTGGAGGATGAGGATGGTTGTAGCTCTGTCTGCCTGAATGAGGAATGCGCTCTTGACTGTGAGATATCACAGACCGTTACAGCTCATTGCAGTGAGCCTGTTTGTGCAGATGGTGGCAGGGATGGACATTTCGTTGAGGAACATACTCATCACAAACCCACCAGAACCACATACAGGTCGCATGAATACAGATGGCAGCCTTCTGATCACCAGATCCTTCAGAAAGGTGC
>NW_015508839.1:8753-9264 GCF_001515645.1 Sinocyclocheilus grahami | reverse complement strand
ATACAGATGGCAGCCTTCTGATCACCAGATCCTTCAGAAAGGTGCAAGCCCCAGACAAGAAGTGCAGGGTCTGAGGAAAAGACTACAAGAATCCAGTTTGGGAGATGATGAACAAACCGAAGCCCTGGAAAGCAGTATTTTTGATTACTGTCAGGCAAGCGAAGTGGAGTCCGATTCTGATACCATACATAAATCTACAGATGAAGCAGAAGCTGGCAAATCTAACCACTGGATCTGTCACCCAGAATTAAAAGACTGCCATCAGAGAACAAATGAGGATACTGGTAACGTCAGTGCATGCCTAAATGACCCTAGAGGAGCCTGTGCAGGAGAAAACACAGAGAGTCAGAGTTACACAGCTGATAGCGGGATTGACTCTCCAAGGTTAGTCTGAGGTCATTCATCTGAGATATGCATTTGATCCATAAATGTAGTCACTTAATGTTGCTACAATTGAAAGATCTATGTAAATATTCGTACTGCAATCAGATTCAAGCACTAAGTACAGCTC
>NW_015508839.1:6744-8119 GCF_001515645.1 Sinocyclocheilus grahami | reverse complement strand
TCAAAACTGAATTATATTTTACAGGGGACCAGACAGACAGTCTTGTGACAACATCTGCATAAATCTGTTAGCAATAGAAATAAGAGCATGTGTACTATAGGCATATGTTTTTGTATTGACATGAAAAATAACATTCCCCAACTACTTCATTTAATGTATTTTCTAAATCAAGCAATGTTTAAGAATACATTTTAATCTTACTATGTAACTCATACCACTCAAAGCATAGGCTACTGCAGTGTGTAAGCTGAATATGATAATCTCAAATAAACTGAGGTGTGCCTGAAGCACACATACAGTTATTTAAGTCTACAAACCTCACATTAGCTTGAAATTATTCATCTGTACCTCTACGAATTAAGATATTCTTAACTTTACCGCTGCCATTCGTGGTCATGAAAAATTCAGGATTGGCCTGCAGTTAATCCAACATTCAAACTGACAAAGGCAAGTAGAGGTAGCCATAGCTGTTGTAAGATGTGTGAAACACAGACACATTATACGGCACTGAAAAGAAAACTCACGGGACATGCTCCCATCTATTTTAGATTCATAACAATTTGATTCCAGCACCTTTAACCAGAGGGCTGTCCTGTCTCTACAGGTTCAGGCAGGAGCTCAGCAGATGGGGTTTCTGAATGACAGGTATTGAATGATGGCTGACTGTGTCATGTTTCATTCAGCCTCACTGGCAAAGAACAAAGGCTAAAGCCTTCCTGTGTTCATAAAAGACAGCACAGGCATACTGTAAACACTGTAATTTCTGAGGTCAGTGACATTAAATCTGCATAATGAAGCCAGGTTCTTGGCACTCTAGAGTTTTAAATTGACAAATAACTTAAAGCTATAGTTTTAAAGCAAGATCTTGTATTTTTCTTTTTCTTTCAAAACATACGAACACTGTATTTGTCTTTACCCTTTCCCTCAGAAATTGTCAACAAGCATGTTTTAAGGGAAAGGGTGCACCCTAGTGCTCCCTGATCACAGTGGGAACACAGTCCGTTTTGAGGAAGCCATGTTTTCTCAGGATGGCCACAGCATATTCACACATCCTTTTAATATTATGATTAACGTTTACTCCTCCTTCACAAGATATGCCAGGCTTGTCGCCAGGACATCCTGATAGTATTTTCAGCATGACAAGATCAAATTTTTTCCCCTGACAGATGAGCTATGATAATGACCCATACAATTTTAAAGATCACAGTTTGAACTACTGATAGATCATTTTGAGCAGGTAGATCAAATCAAGAACTCTGACATCTATGGCTCACCTGTGTTCGCACACTGCTGGCAAGCTTTCATTTATTTTGGGCTGGTTACTTGTAGTCAAGTGTTGGGGGTAACGCATTACAAGTAACGCGAGTTACGTAAT
>NW_015508839.1:0-1006 GCF_001515645.1 Sinocyclocheilus grahami | reverse complement strand
TTTTTTTTTTGCTTCTCTGTACATGAATGTTTACACTTCTGTCTTTTAATTTACTTGTCTGTCAACAAGCCTCTTTGTAGAATAGAGGTTAAAGAAAGTTACATTGCCATTGATCCATATGTTGATTGCCCTCTATAGCGGTCAATTCTTGTCCTATTTGTCTATTCCCCCATCTTTAAGTGGCTCACATATATGGATAAATAAAGGTTGTTGACTATCAACAGGTTCATAAAGTGTTTTTATAGTACCTGTCTGCTTTCATCAAGGTTTGCTGTATAAAGTGTATTTAACATTGTTTAAATGGTATTTATCCTCTCATCGAGGAAGATACATTATTGGTGACTTAATATTTAACATTTAATTTGTAGGATTGTTGTTCAAATCTGAAGGTCAGATCATACTAGAAGAGTCATTATTGGTAAGGTTATCCTGGTACCAAAGTAAACAGGAAATGCAAGTTTCTGACTGAAGTGACCTTGTGTTATATGTGTGTGCAGGGCCACCTGCTGGTATGTTCATCATCCTTCTGTGTGCCTTGCTTTTAGGTTTAAATATGTTTTGTTTCCAATGATTGAGATTACATGTGTAGATATTCTCTTAACGGGTATAGTGGATTTGCTTTTTACATTTAGGCCAGTATATTATTTATCAAAGTCCTGAGCAGTCAGTTAAACTTTTCCTGTGTTGTTGTTGATCATGGTTACTGGAGATTTAGGAGTGTAAATGTCGGTTTCAACAATTCATGATTTATTATGAATTGCAGAGGTAATTTTCTTTATGAAACTTTTATTTAAAGTCTTTTAAAATGTTTTTGGAAATGAATTGCTTATTCAAGATTACTTTGTATTTTCAGCCAAAATTCCTTATTGTTTAAAACCATGGCATTAGTTCCTCGTATTCAATGACCTCAAACTAGTCTGGCTTATTTTATGAGAGGTTGAGAAAATCTTGATGAGAAGAGTAAAGATGAATTTCTTCATTATTAGTTCTTTCATTATATTTTTTT
>NW_015508838.1:9572-18660 GCF_001515645.1 Sinocyclocheilus grahami | reverse complement strand
CACAGTTATGTGACTCTTTCTACATTCTGTGCAGCCTCATCTCTCTCTCTCTCTCGCTCTCTCTCTCTCTCTCTCTCTAGAAAGGTGGCGTTTCTCCTTCCTGCCTTCCTACCTTCACTGTATCTTATCATTTGATAATCTGTCCTAATAGATTTCGAAATATACAGCTGTCAATGACACGCCTCCAGTAGAGATACAGCACGCCTCTGATCAAGCCTCCGCCTGCTGTTAGTAATTTCTGAATCAGCATCCTGCACTCACACAGGTGCTTGTACAAACATCTGTTAGCACACACACATGCACACGGTTACTTGGGTACACATATTTTTTTTTAGTGTTTGCTCATCTGCACTAGGGTAGACTGAGTACATTTGAGACATGTGTACAGTTGAAACACCTTGAATAACTTGAGAGTGCACAGGAACCTCGCGCCGTGATTTTTGCTCCGCGCATGCGTATTAGCGTTCTCTTTGATCGTGAGAAATTTGAAAGGTGTGCATCTTTCCACTCCAAATGTCCCCACAAGTAAAGTAATGCCAGTAAATTCTAACCATATGGGAACTTTTTTTAGGTCCCCATAAGAAAACAAGCTTATACATCATACAGAATGATTGAAAATGTAAAAACAAAGAACGTTTTAAGTGATGGGTAGGCTTAGGGGTTGGGTTATATAATATACAGACATGTATGTATGGGGATAAAATATACTGTCTGTACAGTATAAAAACCACTACGCTTATGTAATGTCCCTATAATGTTAGAAATACCTGTGTGTGTGCGTGTGTGTTAGAGTTTGCAATGTAGTCAGTGAGTGGGCTTTATGTTTGTACTATTCCTGTTACAGGATGCCCCGCGTCAGAATTAGGACCACGAATAGGGGAGTGACAGCAGAGCTCTTAGAGAGGGCCTCAAAAGTAGTAGAGGAGGGGAGGTCAATTAGGAGCGTAGCTGAGGAGATCCACATTCCTGTTGCTACACTGACCCGATATGTCAAAAGGAAGCAAGAGTTAGCTGAGCAGGGCTCAAGCATGTTGCCCTCAGTAGGGTACAAGGGCTCCAATGCAGTTTTTACTTCTGAACAGGAAACTTATACTTTAATCTACCCCCAAAAGAGGTAGGAATGCACTAAAAAGCACCAATAGGGAGAGACCAGGCTAAGCACAGTGTCAAACAAGCCAGCATCACAGACACAACCCGGCCCGTATTCACAAAACATTTGATCTTACCACTAAGAGTTCTTCTAATAGCAGTAAAAAATGTTATATAGTCTCTGTAAGAGATTTATTCATGGAAATATTGTAGAGCATGTATTGCCATATTCAAATAAAGGTTTAAAAATCAAAAAAAATTAATTTCCACATTCAAATAAAGATTTTAAAATGCAGGATAAGTGTCACTAATTAAAGAAGTATATGTTCAGCTTATTGTCAGCCTCTTACATGTATGCTTCTCAAAACAATGAGCGGAAATGCATATAAATAGCCTTTTAATTAACAGAGTAGAATAATAATGGCTGATAGTAATACGTGCAAATGTAAAACAAAAAATAAAATAAATAAATAAATAAAATAAAATAAAATAAAACAAACAAACTGGACACAAGCACATATTTACTTCTTGCCCAACTAGTTAATGAAAACAAGTATATAATCAAAGGAAAATTTGGAGTTGGAGTAACCTTTTAAAAGGTCATTATCATCAAATGTTTCTAAAATGTTAACGTTCCGAGGCAGATTGCCGGCAAACAGACATTCTAGGACAGTTTGTGGCTTGGTCTTAGTGACTTAGGAGTCCTCTTCACTACTCCTAATGTTTCACAGATTTAAGAGCTAGTTTTAGTGCTAAAACGCTTTGTGAAATACTCTTAGAGCAAAAATGTAGGAGTCCTAAATTTAGGATTGACGCCCATTATTTTAAAGATTTTCTCCTAAATCGGTGAGTTATGAGCTACTTTTAGCCTTAAAATGTTTTGTGAATATGGGCCCAGATGTTTTGTTGTACATTTGACATTTTCTGTAAATAAATTCAATAGCCTTTAAGTTTGAAGTTAAATATAACATTATTAAATGAAAAAATAAAAACATCTTATACAACTACATAAACAAGTTATTGGAGTTATTTATTATTATTTTCATTTTTATTTTCATAGGTTTGCAAATTGGCCATTGAATTAGTTAGTTTCCATGGATTACCTTGTCCAGTGGAGTGGGCAAACAATGGCATGGCAGGAGAAACTGGTTCACCAACTTCATGCGAAGGCACCAAAATCTCTCCGTTAGGAGACCTCAAGCTACAAGTTTAACCAGATCAACTAGTTTTAATGAAAAAAATGTGGAGACCTTCAACAATCTGGCCATCGTCTATAGAAGGTATGGATTTGAAGCCAAAGACATTTGGAATGTCGACGAGACCGGTCTCATGTCTGTCCAAAAACCTGGCAATAGAAGCCATAAACTTCTGTCAGGCAAATGGTGTGGTTATGTTATCATTTCCACCACACTGCTCACACCAGCTGCAACCACTGCACAAGACTGTGTATGGACCACTTAAAAAAACTATTCAGCTGTGAGATGGACAAGTGGCACCGGGAGAATCCAGGAGAAACACTCACCATCTATGACCTACCACAATTGCTCAACAACATCTTGCTGATGGGAGCATCACCACAAAATGTCAAGAAGGGGTTTAGGAGTACTGGGATCTGGCCATTCAACCCAGATATCTTCAGTAAATATGCCGTCCACCTCCACCTTCACATCTGCTCCTGAGCCGTCCACCTCCACTTTCATATATCCTCCTGAGCCGTCCACCTCCACCTTCATATCTCCTCCTGAGCTGTCCACCTCCACCTTCATATCTGCTCTTGGGCCGTCCACCTCCACCTTCATTTCTCCTCCTGAGCCGTCCACTGCCACCATCACATCTGCTCCTGGGCCGTCCACCTCCACCTTCATATATGCTCCTCGGCCGTCCACCTCCACCTTCATATCTCCTCCTGAGCCGTCCACTGCCACCATCACATATGCTCCTGGGCCGTCCACCTCCACCTTCATATCTCCTGCTGAGCCGTCTACTGCCACCATCACATCTGCTCCTGTGCCGTCCCCCACCACCTCCATATCTGCTCCTGAGCCGTTCACCTCCACCTTCATATCTGCTCCTGAGCCGTCCACCTCCACCTTCATATCTCCTGCTGAGCCGTCCACTGCCACCATCACATCTGCTCCTGTGCCGTCCCCCACCACCTCCATATCTGCTCCTGAGCCGTTCACCTCCACCTTCATATCTGCTCCTGAGCCGTCCACCTCCACCTTCTTCAGGAAGTAACCCTCACTTTAGTTCCTGTTCCTCTCTCACTGCAAGAGGAGGAAGTCACCACCACTAAAGTAAGATAAATTGATTTCACTTCAGGTGATCTGTTGGCCATCAAATTCTGAAAAATTAATTTTCATGCCTGTGTGAGTGTGTGTATGTTCACCAGGAGAATGTTCCAGTTTTTTGTCCTGAACTAATCAGACCCTACCCGAAAGCTGGCCCCAGAAAGACCCATGGTTAGCATTGGAGGAAAAGAACCAGTTATATTCTCACTGATACCCCTGTAAAGGATGACCTTGAAGAGGAGAGAAGGCTCTCCTTAAAAGTGAAAAGATAGACAAAAAAACTAAAAGAAAACCACAGAAGACACCCAATGTCAGGTGTGCAACGAGTGGTTTTCTATGTCCCGGCCGGGACAGCAATGGGTGTCGTGTTCAAGCTGTGGCATGTGGTCTCATGCAGAGTGTACTCCTGGTGGCCAGAGCTTCATATGCCACCACTTTGAGTGACCACTGACCATTAGTTTTGTTTTCTGTTTTTGTTGTATCCATTACTATGTTCATTGTTATTTTTACTGTTATGTTTACATTTTGTGCTAATTGCTGTCTTTTCCAGTGTTAAATATTTTGTTCCTATTTTGTTTACCTGAATCTGAATAAAATAAAGCTAATAAATAAATCTTTGTAATTTATGTAATGTAATTTATTACATTTGCATTAAATAGTTAGCCAGCTTTACAGCATTAAGAATGGGTGTCTCAACTATACCTTGGTACAGTTTCAACTATACTCTATATGGGTACAGTTGAGACAAAAATGCACCTTATGTTTATGAGCTAATCGTGGAAAATATAAACGACTTATGGCTATTATCAATTCATGATATTTTAGTACACAAGCAAAAAAAATCTAAACTATGTGAAAAATCACTTAATTTCAGCATCTAGTTTTTGTGTAATGATGAAAAAAGCAAAAAGTGTCTCTACTGTACTCAGTCTACCCTACATCTATAGGACGTTTCCTATCAGATGTCTAATAGACGTTTAGAAGATGTCTTTGAGATGTTTGATTTAGAATGTATGTAAACCTGACATCTTAAAGACATCTGTCAGATGTTTGTACACAGCAGATGCTTTCCAGATGAAGCGATCTTTAACAGACATCTTGCAGACATACGTGTGCAATCTGGGTACAATGCTTGAAGTCGATTGGCCAAGCAGTGATTCAAGACTTGCTTTGATCGCTCAGTTCGTTTTGTTTGTGCGTTTCAATGACCTTTTCTGCTGGTTTCATCTTTATGCCCGTTTCATGCTGGACAAATGGTGACAAGAATTAAAAACGAGTCTTGAATCGTTCTCTCAACCAAACCGATTCCTTTAACACTTCGTAAGGGGAAATGGGATCGGTTCGCAAGTTGATATAATTAAATTTAATTAATTTGCTTTTCAACATAAAATATAAAATAAAATGAACAACCAGATTTAAAAAAATAAATAAATCTATATTAAAATATTATAACAAACCCAAAATATTTAATTTGCTTACCTGCATCTGAATGTCATATTACCATTAACCTACATCAGAGATGGTGAACACTCAAATATTGTTAAATGTTAGGCTAAATTAAAATCGTAGGGGACCTTAAAGAAAATATTTTAGGTCAGAAAGGATTCACTGACGAAAACGGTTGGGAATCACTTGAGGGGAGATGCAATGGTTTGGGACTTTTTTAATACTTTCACGGAAAGTATGGCAAAAGGGGAGAGTGTGGCACAAAGTAACACTTTTTTACTTTTTCAGTTTGTGTAAATCCACAAGGGGCTCAGAATATAATTTTTTTGTCCACAGTAATTTCACACTTGTCTAGTATAAATATGTCGCCTTGATTCATAATTATAGTGTATACGTTTTTTCTTTATGTATCCTCAAAAAATGGAAGTGAAATGTGACAACATGCCCCGTAAGTGGTGTACATTGTAACATCTGAGGGGCACGTTGTAACATGACTGTATGACAGCTTAAAACGTTATCTGATATCATGAAAAAAATATACAAGACAAACTAAAATATTTTGTCAATAAAATAAAATTATATATTTTTTTTAAATAAAATTGCCATTTTTAAGAATTAAAAATAATTAGATTTTGGAGTTTGACAATGAACACATTGCAACAAGGCTTGGGACAGCCAACAAAAACGAGCCAAAATGCTTTTCATGTCTTGAAATAATAATTTCTGAACATTAAGGATTGACTGTCAGTCTTTATTCACCTGCTTCTTGTCGTTTCTCATTAAAATGCGTTAAAGTAAATAGTGTAAACATCACTAATGTCATAGAATTGCATAGTTTAATAATGGCTGGGCACATTGTAACACAGTGTTACAACATACCCCATCTGCACAACTGGAATTTAAAACTGGTTAGTGTCTTCTGCTAGTTAGCGAAGCATTAAAGAACTATCTAAACTGATAAATAACAGATTGGAGATTTAAATAATAGCAGAGTTGTCTCATTATAAAAGAATAATAAAAACTGAGATGAAAAATGTACTTAAGCCAGAAATAAAATTTTACTATGGTAAAATAAATGTTCAGCAATATCTTCAAAAGACTTTTGAATTTTGGCGCACTTTTTTCTCTATATAATGTTGATATGGTAACTAGTAAATACTGTAAATTTTGTTGTGCTAGCATGTGTGGAAATATTTAAACCACGTGTGTTACAACTAACCCCACGTTACTGTGTGCCCCGCGCTCCCCTACTGTGTTTAAAAGATGATGGATACTTTTCATATTTAGAGTAGACTGAGTACAGTGTCTCTACGTTTTGCTTTTTTCTTCATTACACAAAAACTAGATGCTGAAATTAAGTGATTGTTCACATGATATTTATTTTGCTTGTGTACTAAAATATCATGAATTGATAATAGCCATAAGTAGTTTATATTTTCCACGATTAGCTCATAAACATAAGGTGCATTTTTGTCTCAACTGTACCCATATAGAGTACAGTTGAAACTGTACCAAGGTACAGTTGAGACACCCATTCTTAATGCTGTAAAGCTGGCTAACTACTTATTGCAAATGTAATAAATTAGTTGTGCATTTTGTTTTAAATTCAAATTTATTTATTAGCTTTATTTAATTCAGATTCAGGTAAACAAAATAGGAACAAAAAATGTAACACTGGAAAAGATATAGCAAACAGTACAAAATGTAAACATAACAGTAAAAATAACAATGAACATAGTAATGGATACAACAAAAACAGAAAACAAAACTAATGGTCAGTGGTCACTCAAAGTGGTGGCATATGAAGCTCTGGCCACCAGGAGTACACTCTGCATGAGACCACATGCCACAGCTTAAACACGACACCCATTGCTCTCCCGGCCGGGACATAGAAAACCACTCGTTGCACACCTGACATTGGGTGTCTTCTGTGGTTTTCTTTTAGTTTTTTTGTCTATCTTTTCACTTTTAAGGAGCCTTCTCTCCTCTTCAAGGTCATCCTTTACAGGGGTATCAGTGAGAATATCACTGGTTCTTTTCCTCCAATGCTAACCATGGGTCTTTCTGGGGCCAGCTTTCGGGTAGGGTCTGATTAGTTCAGGACAAAAAACTGGAACATTCTCCTGGTGAACATACACACACTCACACAGGTATGAAAATACATTTTTCAGAATTTGATGGCCAACAGATCACCTGAAGTGAAATCAATTTATCTTACTTTAGTGGTGGTGACTTCCTCCTCTTGCAGTGAGAGAGGAACAGGAACTAAAGTGAGGGTTACTTCCTGAAGAAGGTGGAGGTGGACGGCTCAGGAGCAGATATGAAGGTGGAGGTGGACGGCTCAGGAGCAGATATGAAGTCGGCGGTGGACGGCCTAGGAGGAGATATGAAGGTGGAGGTGGACGGCCCAAGAGCAGATATGAAGGTGGAGGTGGACAGCTCAGGAGGAGATATGAAGGTGGAGGTGGACGGCTCAGGAGGATATATGAAAGTGGAGGTGGACGGCTCAGGAGCAGATATGAAGGTGGAGGTGGACGGCATATTTACTGAAGATATCTGGGTTGAATGGCCAGATCCCAGTACTCCTAAACCCCTTCTTGACATTTTGTGGCGATGCTCCCATCAGCAAGATGTTGTTGAGCAATTGTGGTAGGTCATAGATGGTGAGTGTTTCTCCTGGATTCTCCCGGTGCCAATTGTCCATCTCACAGCTGAATAGTTTTTTTTAAGTGGCCCAAACACAGTCTTGTCCAGTGGTTGCAGCTGGTGTGAGCAGTGTGGTGGAAACGATAACATAACCACACCATTTGCCTGACAGAAGTTTATGGCTTCTATTGACTCATGGGAGGAGTGGTTTTCCAACAGGAGCAGGACTTTGTTTTCTTCTGTGGCCCGGGTGTGTCGGACAAAATGCTAGGAGAAAGACAACAAAGTCCTGCTCCTGCATCCATCCGCTGCCATTTGCTGTACCAATTCAACTCTCAGAGCCACCACGGATAAAATGTGTCAAGAACTTATTTCGGAGAAAGACAAAATGGGAAGGGATAATGTTGCCAAGAGCATTGCCTGCCAGTGCCATGGTGATAAGAGCTCCCCTCTCAGCTGATATCCCACTACTGACTCTTCGTTCTCCCTTTGTGGAAACAAGAAGGCCAGGTTTTTGGACAGTCATGAGACTGGTCTCGTCGACATTCCAAATGTCTTTGGCTTCAAAGCCATACCTTCTATAGACTGTGGCCAGATTGTTGAAGATCTCCACATTTTTTTCATTAAAACTAGTTGATCTGGTTAAACTTGTAGCTTGAGGTCTCCTAACGGAGAGATTTTGGTGCCTTCGCATGAAGTTGGTGAACCAGCTTTCTCCTGCCATGCCATTGTTTGCCCACTCCACTGGACAAGATAATCCATGGAAACTAGCTAATTCAAAGGCCAATTTGCGAACTTCTTTATGTAGTTGTATAAGATGTTTCATTTTATAATTTTATAATTTTATATTTAACTTCAAACTTAAAGGCTATTGAATTTATTTACAGAAAATGTAAAATGTACAACATAACTCAGCTAACTCTTGCTTCCTTTTGACATATCGGGTCAGTGTAGCAACAGGAATGTGGATCTCCTCAGCTACGCTCCTAATTGACCTCCCCTCCTCTACTACTTTTGAGGCCCTTTCTAAGAGCTCTGCTGGCACTCCCCTATTCGTGGTCCTAATTCTGACGCGGGGCATCCTGTAACAGGATTAGTACAAACATAAAGCCCACTCACTGACTACATTGCAAACTCTAACAAACACGCAAGCACACACAGAGGTATTTCTAACATTATAGGGACATTACATAAGCGTAGTGGTTTTTATACTGTACAGACAGTATATTTTATTCAATAACCCAACCCCTAAGCCTACCCATCACTTAAAACTTTCTTTGTTTTTACATTTTCAATCATTCTGTATGATGTATAAGCTTGTTTTCTTATGGGGACCTAAAAAAAGTTCCCATATGGTTAGAATTTACTGGCATTACTTTACTTGTGGGGACATTTGGTAATACCAAATAATAGTAAGTGTACTGGTAATACAAGTAACCTATTATCATAACACTGTACAACTAAATAGCATGTGATGCAATAGGACACCAATCCGGGTCCAGTTGATAGACTGCGTCTCAACCGTACCCCACTGACATACTCGCACGTTTCTCTAGATTATGCAAAGAGCTTGCAGGGCACAATGTCATAAAATATGTCTATTTTTAGAGCACAGA
>NW_015508838.1:0-8703 GCF_001515645.1 Sinocyclocheilus grahami | reverse complement strand
TTTTATACTGTACAGACAGTATATTTTATTCAATAACCCAACCCCTAAGCCTACCCATCACTTAAAACTTTCTTTGTTTTTACATTTTCAATCATTCTGTATGATGTATAAGCTTGTTTTCTCATGGGGACCGAACAAAATGTTCCCATAAGGTTAGAATTTACTGGCATTACTTTACTTGTGGGGACATTTGGTAATACCAAATAATAGTAAGTGTACTGGTAATACAAGTAACCTATTATCATAACACTGTACAACTAAATAGCATGTGATGCAATAGGACACCAATCCGGGTCCAGTTGATAGACTGCGTCTCAACCGTACCCCACTGACATACTCGCACGTTTCTCTAGATTATGCAAAGAGCTTGCAGGGCACAATGTCATAAAATATGTCTATTTTTAGAGCACAGAGTAACGTTTGCAATGATATACATTAAGTTTAACAATCATAAAAGGATCATAAGCTAGTCATTGTGGAAGGGACATGGGACATCTTTCTTCGGGGTGGAAAGATGCACACCTTTCAAATTTCCCACCATTAAAGAGAACGCTAATATGCATGCGCGGAGCAAAAATCACGGCGCCAGGTTCCTGTGCACACAAGTTATTTAAGGTGTTTCAACTGTACACATGTCTCAAATGTATTCAGTCTACCCTAGTGATTTTCCTATTTTCATGTATAATCTTCATGTGATTTCAATGGAAACGTCCTTTTCTGGCAAGTACGTATATTTCATGACATTTGTGTTGTGATTTCTTCCAGTAATCTGTAGCCTCGTGATCAGGTTGTGTCAGTGCGTGCTGCTTTATGAGGGTCTCGGCAGGGAAATGACGTGTGTTGTGGTGGGATATGAGTGAGTCTGAGTGCAGTTTTAATGGATCTGGTATTTTAAGTAATCTTTTACATTAAACAGGATCAATGCGAACCGTTTTTGACTCAGGGCGGGTTGTGTACGTATAGCTGCCTGGGGAAATGATAGTTCATTATTCACGTTCTGAGGACGTACTAATTGTGTCATTTCACTCTGCTTACGGGTAATTGAAGAAACTATTTCATGCATTCTGATAACAAATGTAAACTCCATTCTGGAATTAAACGAAGGATGATTCCTAAAGCAACTTAATAGAAAATACTCATAACTAAGCGCATGCTGCTTTATCTCTTGCACTCTTTACGTGCATAGCTACATAATTATAGAAGTGTAAATGACACACACATACTTTAACTTATCCAGACACACCTATCAAACGTCCAATGTAATTCTATCAAATGTAATTCTATTTTCTTTCTTTTTTTTCCTTCTTTTTTTTAATCTCTGTAAACCTTTTTAGAAAAGTCATGGGAATGCTAACAGACTGTTTTCTCAAGGTAGGCTATTCGACTTCCTTGAATAAGCGCCATCTGTGGGACAGAAGTCATCCAGCCTTTCAGATTGGTGAACCAGCACTTTAAAAAAAAACATTACTTATTAAATGTTACAAGAGCTCAAGATTCACCCATGATCTGACATGCAGATGGCGCTCATGCCAGAAAGCTTTTTTTTTTTCTTTTTTTAATGTGATCTAGTACACAAACCTTACGAACTTATTAACTAGGGTGAATCCAGGGTTCCCCATAGTGACCCCTAGAGGACGCAGTGTCTCGTTCCCTACTCAGGGAACCATGGTTACATAAGTAACCTGAGGCGTTTTATACTTGTGCTACAACTTTTTGGCCTGTGCTACAAAACTTTCAACCTCTGTAGCACCAGTGCTATGTGAAAAAAAAGTTAACGTACAGCCCTGTTGTAGATGGTACAATGCAGTCTGAGTCACGAGGGTTAACCAGAGTAAAAAACATTAAAAAGAACCTGAGGCCTATGGCTGTTACTGGCTAGGAGGTGGGATAAAAATAAAGGATAATAAGCTATTCATTGTGGAAGGGACATGGTGAAATGAAAATCTTACCTTGGAAAAAAAACTTTTGCAATATCTTCGGATTGGAAAGACACACATTTTTCCAATTTCCCGCGATCAAAGAGAACGCTAATATGCATGTGTGCAGGCTGCAGCAAAGAGCATGGCTCGGGAGCCGTTCCTGTGCACACAAGTTATTTAAGGTGTTTCAACTGTACACATGTCTCAAATGTATTCAGTCTACCCTAGTGATTTTCCTATTTTCATGTATAATCTTCATGTGATTTCAATGGAAACGGTAAAAGCTCAATAGCAAGGCCCTTCATTATTTGAATTCATCACAGAAGTTGAAAAGATGCGTAGGTTTTAATTTCACGGTCACCAGCATTAGTATGAACAAACTTTCATTTTCAAATTGATTTGTTTTGTTGTACTTCCAGTTTACTACACAAAGAAAGGTATTTCCTATCCTTGTTATTGTCGTTTCACATTTCAAGTGTGATTGAATATTGGTTGAATCCAGGTAATTAGAGAAACTATATTTCATGCATTCTGATGACAAATGTTAACTCCAACCTGGAATTAAATAAAGGATCAATGATTTTGACTTAAAGCAATAATATACATACCTCACGTTGCATGGGTGTCATCTGCTGGACAGAGAGTTACATAACATATCAGGTCATGTCTCCATACTGAGTCAATTCATACTATTGAACTATTATTATTTTCACATCCTCCGAATTATGCTTATCAATTCTGTTTTTATTTGTATTATCATAAAAAAATGAATAATTCAGAATAGGATTAGAATAGAATTCTATTTTAAAATATGTTTTCTACTACCGCAACAGTAGTGTTTACAACGGCAAAACCACCATACCCTGTAAACTCAATAATAATAATAATAATATTATCAATACGATAAATCAGTTTCTAATTCCAGAGTAATTAAGAGGTGCAAAGAAGAAATTATTTAACTTTTACATTTAAATTGGTCTATTCTGTTCTATGATTCTTTTTCAAAACTGTGTCATTTGCTGCTGTATCTATACAGAAACATCTGTTTCGATACACATCTCAGCAAGGAGCGCAGCCCTATTAAAAGCCGTGTTCTATGTGCCCCTTTTATAATTCGAGCACCTGCCCCTCCAAAGCTCTCTGCACCCCTGATCATGCCAAACAGTCAGATTAGACTAAGATCTACCACATTTAACCAGACTGACACAAAATTACACAAGAAAAATTTAACAAGATAATCCTTAAAAAGACCATTCCTACGACTGTCTTAAATTAATGCTCATATTGTACAATTGTAACATTAGACGAATTAATTCAAATTATATATATAGGATAAAGTACTCCTAAGTTAAAAGCTATTCTATTCAAGTGTGAACATTAATCATCATTATTTAGATCACAGAAGTTGAAAAGATGTGTAGATTTTAATTTCACTGTCATCAGCATGCACAAATGCTCCCTTGTTGGAATTGATTTTTGTTCTACTTTCAGTATACTGGAAAACAAGACAAAGAAAGGCATTTACCATTTATCAACACTATTCATTGCATGATTCCAGATATACCCGTTTCTCTGTTTATTCTGTTTTATGTTGTCTTATCCATGCATTACTCTCTGGATGTCTGATGTTCTCTTTACTTTCTGTATTATTGTTTGATCGTTTGTTTGATGTTATCCTCACATTTCTGATGTTTATTGTAAAGTGTCCTTGAGTTCTGGAAAGGTGCTATATAAATAAAACGTTTTAACAAATACCTGAAGTGTCCGGAAACGAATGACTTGTGTGTGATACTATGTATAAATACAATGAATGATATCTGAAAATATAATAGGAAAGAGGTCCTTAGCATCACAGTAAAACAAACCATTTGCATATTATAAATTGTGTGACTGAACTTTTGTTGAGGTTGGGAATGACATACATGAGAATAATATTTTATGAAGGAGTCTCTATGCTACATATCAAAAAAATTGATAATTGATACATCATGAAACATGTCATGTTTTTATTAGACAGACTATAAGGTATGAAACAAAGCGATAAATCCTTTTGAGTTGATCACTTAAAAGCGACAGAGGAAAATGAAATAAATGCCTGTAAATACTTTGATTACACTGAGGCAAAATCAAATTAGCACATCAGATCTGCTTTCATAAATGTAATGTTAAATATTTACTTGTTTTTATGTGCATTTGGCATTTTGTCAGCATTATACATACACCTTTACTGAACACTTTCATTTTCATGTTCCACAAATATGTTGTTAAACCTGCGTAGACTTGCCCTATTGTCAATCCAGAATCCAAAGCATATGTAAGTATTTAATACGTTTATCATGTATTCTGTTGCACCACCATCAAGTGGACAGGTTGTTGATGCATGATCTACAGTAGCTTTCATTTTCTTCTTATATAAGCCTATTGGAAAATAACTTTCAGTATCAAGTTAATACTTTTCTAATCAGTAACCACAACCAACAAACACAGTCCCCAACATGAACTAAAATTGTGTAAGTGGTTAAATAAAGTCAAAGGAGGGGATGTGTCAGTGTGCTGAAGAAACTGTGTGGTAACCGCTCCTCATATAATAAACTGACTCCCTGTCCTCTAATCTACAAAATGCTGGACATTAATTATATTCATTTTCTCTGCTATTTGGACACTACTTAATTTCTGCTATCTGCAAATGTAGACTCTAAAAATCAGATGATATGATCATATGTTTGACCTATATTGGCATACGAGCTTCCTCCTGCTACTGTTTCTCATTCCCATGTATGATTTTTGTTAAAGAGGAAAACATCTAGTCAAGATTGTAACCACCAAAGACAGTGATGTTTGATTATCAAAAAAAACAAACAATCATAATAGGATTTCAATAGCAGAAATTAACCGTTAGTTCTGACAGGTCACGTGAGTCAAGCTTGAATCAGCTGATTCTCAGCTGATCACATCTACCTATAGGAATATAACACCTATCGCGGCATTCCTATATAAGCTCTATTCAGCATTATTCAGCAGCTTTTCAGCTTGCTCCGGAGCAAATTACCCTCCTCCATCCCCAACTCCTCCTATCGCACAGTCAGGACTTGGCTTTCTGATATTCCTTGTTAATCAGACTCCTTTATCTTGAATAAAGTGTTACACTTAAATATCATTAAGTACATTAATGATATCTGCCTTGTTCTCTTCTGTTAACCCTGGGGGGGGTTATTATTGCTGCTCTCCCTGCTCATTCAGGCTGCATGGATGGGCAGGGAGTTTTTTGCCCAGAACCGAACCATACCGCCAAACCAAACTTTATGCTAAGTATCTATCATTTTGACGATAGTGGTCCTGACAGAAACGTTAGTTTTATTTGACCTCTCTGTCAGAAAATAGATTCTGGTTCTTGATTCTGATATACAGTGCAAATAACCAAAACCTTGTCAGGGCAAGGGCAGGAAGCAGAAGACGAAGTGAAGAAAAAAGAAAAATAGAAGTTTATTAAAATATTCTTTCTTAGTTACACTTTGTCTGATCATCATAAATTCAAGAAGTGTTACCAAAGCAAAGATCATTGAAAACCACTGCTTCACATCATTCTGTGACACTGAACTCCTTGAAATGAAACAGTCACTCTGTGCTTTCTGTGCAGCACAGAACATAAGATTATACAGTAAGATAAAACACAAAGTAATAAGTAAAAAAAACAGACCAGAAATCAATACACCAAAGCTCCAAAAATGCTCAAATGTAATAATGGATGTTTTGAGCACCGACTTTGCAGTAATCACTCTGTCACACATAGATTAACAGTTTATCATTTTCTGTATTGCAGCCATTTGTCTCAGTTAATTTGAGGAAGGAAAGATGAAGATTCAGGTAAAACTTGCACTTTTTTAAAAAAGAAACCCATCTATGCACTACTGTCGCTATATGAAAACTGAAATTACTTTCTGTTCCTCTTTTGAAAGTCTGTTACCCCAAAAATTCAAAATGTTCCTAAAGAAATCATAAAATAAATGCATATGAATGGAGCGGTTTAATCCAAGGTGCTTTTCCACTGTTCGGCCACACGGTTCTAAGAAAGTAAGGAGCAGTTCCAGTTATATTTCCACTTGAAATTGTTTAGGCGTGGTCTGATTACAAACCATTCTCGGCCTGGAAATGTTCCACCCATGCCAAAGCATGCTGTAGAAAGCCTGTAGTGACGTCGCTACGCGGGATTGGTCATTTGTCAACTCCACTTAAATAAATTTGCTATTTGAAATACACACATATAGCACTTTATCAGTGCTTGATTTATCAGAACGTGCGTGTAAGTGAACAACACTAAATAAGCCTTATTTAGTACAAATTAGTTTTTTTTTCACTTGTTTTTTTTTTAAGGCAAACGGTTTGCATTTGTATTTATGATTTTTTATTTAAAGAAAGTGTAACAAATTCTTGTATTTTCTCAACCAGAGCTGTTGCATTCTCATAGCTAGCTGTTGCTCCCTTGTTCATGGCGTCACACACTGAATCAGCTTCTTCTGCTGCTTTCCATCCAGTGATTCCTCCTCCAACAGCTCCTATAACAGCTGCGACTCCAAGAACACCTGCAGAGGTCGTGCCTGCACTAACCCCTGTACCTGCTGCTGCTCCGGCACCTCCAGCCACTGCTCCTGCTTCCGCTGCTCCTCCTGCGACTGCAGCCTTGGCAGCTGTTGCTGCTCCACCTGCCGCTGCTCCTGCACCCGAAACTCCAACTGCTAGTGCTTTCAAAGGGTGAATTGCTTGTAATACAGCCATAACTGAAGCTAATGCAACACCTGCGCCCAGAAGAGCACCAATCAGTGCCCCTGTTGATGCTCCTACAAGCTGCTTAAGAAATTTATCATGAACAATTTTCTTTGCTCTTTCTCGTTGCTCTTCTGGAGGCACGTTCTTATTCTTTTTCATTTCCTCTTGAATCTCTTTCTCCAACATCTGAAGAAGCTCATTGCTGTAGCAGACGTTTTCTTTCACCATCTTGTCGATGGTCTTCAGCAGATTTTTCACCTGAAACTTGTTGCTCTTGTTCCCACAAATATGTTTATTCCAGTATTTGTTGTCGATGACGTGACAGCGACCTCCACATTTATCAACCAGCTCCTGAAGCTGTGAATTGGTCTTCACAAACTCTTCAATGGTTTGGCCTTCTAGCTGCTCACCAAAAGTGAATAAGATCACTGTGTGTTTCAAGACGTGTTCATCTTTGAAGGTATTCAGGATTTTCTGTACCACCTCATTTTCATGTTTCGTGTATCTTCCGACCTTTAGGACCACAACAAAAGCATCGATGCCTGGAGCGCATTCAATCAGAGCTTTGAGGATCTCAGATTTGTTCTCATCTTCATCATGATTTGTGTCAAAGGCTCCAGGTGTGTCGATCACTGTGATCTTTTTTCCCTCGAGCGTCCCGTCTGCACTTACACATTTATCTGTTACAGCATTAGCTGAAGCTTTACTGGTGAACACATTTTTTCCAAGAATTGTATTCCCAGTGCTGCTTTTGCCATCTCCTGTTTTCCCAAGAAGGACGATCTTTCTCTCTGTCAAAAAAAGAAAAAAGAAAAGAAAAAGAAAAACAGTAAAAAAAGTATAAACCATAATGCTACTCTTTATCAGTGCTTGTTCGTTTAAGTGGCATTGTAAAATAATGTAATAACTTACGTTCCATTATATACTTATATATATCCTTGTCTGTTGATAACGTCAGTCTCTGTAAGGTAAATAATATGCTGGTTAATCATGACTCTTCATATGGGATATTAGCTATTTATGATGTTTCTCATACCACCGATTTATTTGCTTCAATGTCTTCAACTGTTTTACTGGCATATAAAGTCTTTATTGGCATACAACGTCTGATGCATATTAGTTTATTTAGCCTAAAACTAACTTAAATAATCAGAGCTCAGGGTTCTGCTCTGAAGAAAACACAGAGTAAATGAGTGTGACCTGTTATTTCTGTGCTTTGTGATCAGAGTTTCATCCAGATGTAGTCATTGAATAATTCAGACACAGATCTCCATAAACAAAGAGCAAGAAGTTAGCAGGTTGTTGCGATTTGTGTCAGTGAGAAATTCATTGTGCACTGAAAAATAAAGTAAACAATGTGCATCTTTATTTTTTTCCCTTCAATAACTGTTGTAAACTACATATAGAGGACATTTGAGATTAAGGTCAATGGGATATTTTTCTAGCTTTAACTGAAGTGTATATTCCAACATATCCTAAGAATATTCCTGATGCATACACGGATGTCTGGTCGTTAGAACAGACCTCAGTAACACTTTACTTTTACTTTTACTTCCTATTAGATAGTGGAAAGGTCGCTGGATGGTCACAGATATATCTGTGTGTGTGTGTGTGTGTGTGTGTGTGTGTGTTTGTGTGTGTGTGTGTGTTTGTGTGTGTGTGTTTATTTCTCACATGGCCTATAAGCAAGTAACTTTCAGAAGTGAGTTAACCCCTCACACACTGAGAGCATTTTCAATTTCACACCTAGGCTAAACACTCAATAATAATAATAATAATTGTCCATTCATAGAATATCTTTAGATTAGAATCATGATAGTAAACACTCACAACAAACAAAACAGATAAAGTGATGCCATGAGATAACTGTTAAAAACAATATTGTTTCACATTCTATTTACTGGAAAAGTAAGGACGGGGTTTGGACTTGATCACAGTCATGTCAGCTGTATCTGTGCAAAGGTTTGTGTTGATAGCGCAAAGCAATAAAAGGTTCTGCCATCGTTTCATATATAGAGTG
>NW_015508837.1:17289-18693 GCF_001515645.1 Sinocyclocheilus grahami | reverse complement strand
AGTGCTACTGAATGTAAGTCACTTTTCTGCTGTTTTCCCCTCAGTGGTTTGGAAACCTGGTGACGATGGAGTGGTGGAATGATATATGGCTGAATGAAGGCTTTGCCCGATATATGGAATTTGTCTCACTTGAGGCAGTATATCCAGAGCTTAAAGTTGTATGTTCAAGCTTCAGATATCTCTCTCTCTCTATAATGGAAGTTGTGTGATGTTAAGATGATAAATGTCATTATCATTAGTAAACCCTGAAGGGTGATGAAGACCCACATGAAGAGGCTTATTTTTGGGATAATGATAATGGGACATTTAAAAGTAGCGCTAGTTTCAAGTGTACTGATGTACATACATACTCACACCAATACGTCTATAGACAAACTAGTTTTGAGTAGGGTCTCACATGCTTTCTTTTGCATGTTAGGAGGACCACTTACTGGACACCTGTTTCGGAGCTATTGGACGGGATTCTCTAAATTCTTCCAGGCCAATTTCCAGTTTAGCTGAGAACCCTACACAGATAAAGGAAATGTTTGATACTGTGTCATATGAAAAGGTGGGAAAACACTTCAGCAATGTTAAAACTTTATCACCATTCTGAATTATTTTGTTTAATCGCATTCATCTACTTTGTTACTGCATACTTTAGGGAGCATGTATTCTCCATATGCTGAGGAATTTCTTGACAAATGAAGGCTTTCAGAATGGCATTATTCGGTACCTTCGTAGGTTCAGGTATAGCAATGCCAGAAATGAAGACCTGTGGGACAGCCTTATTAAAGTATGTCACTTCATCTGCTGCCTTTTTCTGTCATACATTTATAATTCAGCATCAAAACAAAAACTCATGCTCACTTCACTCTCTCTACAGACATGTTCAGAGGAGGATTTTACAGCAGGAGAATACTGTTACAGCAGTACACAAGCCACTAAAAATGCGGTAAAGATGTCACATCATGAATGAAATTAGGGCTGTGCGATATTGAAGAAAAATGCGATATTCGATATGCGATACGACATAGCTTAAAGTGTGTAAAATCAATTTAAATGATATTTTAAAATATTTAAAAATGAAAATTATATAATCAATTTGTTTCACATTCTTTCTTGGAAAATAAAGAATCACTACAACTTCTGAAAGTGACCAGCAGTGTTTTAGTGTCACAAATCAGAAAATGTAATTTGACTTCAATGTGAACATACAAACAAAAAAATGAATGACACTAATTTTATATCATTGTAACTTTGCTTTCCACACACTTTAAGTACTTCTTCATATACCACAGCAAAAACTATAGTCTGAGAAAGTTCAAACATGATTAAAGGCAAGTGAACATTCAGTAAAAAAAAAAAGAAAGAAAAAAAAAGATATACACAATTTACAAGCATAGATAAAATAAACAGTAGTAT
>NW_015508837.1:15265-15758 GCF_001515645.1 Sinocyclocheilus grahami | reverse complement strand
GATAATTTCGATATATCGTGCAGCCCTAAATGAAATACTAGATTTTTGCTATTTATAATTCACAGCACTCCATAAACACAGAATACGGATAATGAACGACTTCTTCTATATGTTTTCTTGCATTTTGAAGGTGATACTTAACATTCTGAAAATCTCCTTGTGTAACTCTTTGCATTGTAGTATCGTTTTGCTGGGGAGCATATAGACCTGAAGAAAATGATGTATACGTGGACTATACAAAAGGGCATACCGCTGATCACAGTGAAGCGGCAAGGAAGGAAACTGTATATTGGGCAAGAGCGCTTCTTAAAGATAGTCCTGCCTGGTGATCCCTCATGGCATTCACTTCAAAAAGGGTAAAACACTACAAAATCACATGGGCTCATTGTTTGATTCTGTAGTTCTTTCTGTCTTTATGTTTTAATAGTTATACTACAATTTTAAGGGCAGTAAAAATATGACTGATAGGACTCTTCATAACAGAAATACAAAA
>NW_015508837.1:8071-11224 GCF_001515645.1 Sinocyclocheilus grahami | reverse complement strand
TCCGTTAAAAAAACGTTTTGCACCATTTTTGTCGGGGCTGAACGCGGCCCTGGTTTCCCGTGAGTGGGCGTGGTTTCAACGCCAACAGTGGACACGCCCCCAGAGTTTGAGAGCAGAGAAGACTGCTTATTTTTTTCAAGATTTTGATAACTTATTTTATTTACTTGCCGTTTTTTTATCATTCAAATTTGGCTGGGTGGTTAGTAACATTTTTCTGTGGTGTGATAAACTCTAACTCTAAACTCAAATTCTATTTAATAGTGCTTTACACAGACTTTATAGGGTGACCAGACGTCCCGTTTTTCAATTAGTGATGCAAAGTCCAATTCATTTCTGTGAACCAGTTCTTTTCGAACAGATCGGCTCATTGAACCGGTTCAAAAAGATTAATCGGTTCCTGATGTCATCAAGCAATAAAGTCTCTACGCAGTGCCATGTTGTATCAATTAAAAATTCAAATAGGTCATTTGTGTCAACACATATTGAAACATTCCAAAATAAAGTTATTTGTGTGAAAGCATATTGCCATATAATTAACTTTTAATGGTGTTTGTGGTCAAAGATTTATTCGCGGATCCTCAGATACGACTGACTAATATTGACTAGCCTACAACGTGGATAAGATCATTGCACCGTGGAGACAGCGGGAGGGACGGAGGGGGACAAAGGAGTGGATGTGGGATGGAGACAGGGGAAGGCAAAGGGCTGGCAGGCAGACATGATAGGTGGAGGCTCCGGCAGAGGACGGATAACCGGGAGGAGGCCGGCAGACAGAGACCAGGGGGGGGCGGCGAAAGAGGGAGGAGACAGGAGGGACCCGGAGCAGGAGGAGCTCAGCAGGACCCAGGCCACAGCCATAACAGCGGCCCACGGTGGAGCCGACGGTGGGAGGAGCCATGGAGGAGGGATAGCTGCCGACTCCAGGGGGCCGACCAACGGCAGCGGAGCAGGAGCTCGAGGCGGAGACGGAGAGCCAACGAGCCAGGGGGATGCCGAGGATGCGGGGGGCCAGGGTGGAGCCGAGGGCTCTGGCGACCGAGGTGGAGGTCCAGAGATCCACGGCGGAGCGACTGAGGACCAAGGTGGAGCTGGCGAGAGGAAGGAGCCCAACGGAGCCGGTGGGACAGAGTGACGAGGCACAGCCAGAGGAGAGGAGTCCAGAGGCGATGGCGGGTCGACGCCCGACCAAGGCGGAGCCGGAGGGACGAGGGAGCACGGTGGAGCTGATGGATCGATGGGTGACGGTGGAGACGAGGGAGCTAGGAGCCGAGGTGGAGCCACTGGGTCTACGGACCGAGGCGGAGTCCCAGCTTCGGAGGCGGAGGTGAGGGAGACTCAGACCATGGCGACGCTGGAGGATGGTAGTTCCGCAGGGCTTGCACCGCAATGATGGTGGGCTGAGGGCGAGCAGAGGGGCTGCCAGCTGAAAGCGGTGGAGGAGGCTGGAGCAGGTGGGAGGGCGGGCATTTTTGAGGAGCGGGCACTGGAGAGAGTTCTTGGGCTGGAGCCCTTCCCGGGCTGAACTGGGGATCAGGAGCCCATCCCGGGCTGAACTGGGTTTCGCTCTGGCTCGTGGATCGCGGCGGGAAATGGCTCTCCGTAATCAGTGGGCTCAGGCTGATGCTCCGTACCGCGGGGAGATGGTGGGCTGGGCTCTGGGTCCGAAGTGGTCATCCATGGGGCCGATGGTGAGTGGCAGCCCGTTTCTCGTCAGAGTCCACTCCACGAAGGCGGCAAATTCCTCCCGAGGACCATCTTCGGACGACCGCGCTCTGCACTCGGCGTTCAGACTTGCCTCATAGAAAGCGCAGAGCACATCATCCGGATAGCTGGTGACGTTAGCGACCATCAGGAACAGTCTGGTATGGTCCTCGAGAGTCCTGCCCTCCTGCTCCAGCAGGAGAAGGAGGAATTCGGGGCACGTGAAGGGATCCATGGGGTAAACACAACGGAAAGAAAAACAGAGGACAAACCAGAAAACAAACGGAGGAGAGAACACGGAAGTTAAACTGTTTTTGGTTGGTTATTCTGTCACAGGCAGGGTGTTCCAGAGACCAGGCAGGACGACGAAGATGACGAATAAAAGGATATTTAATGATATGACAACAGGAGATCCAGACAGGATAGATATCAACACACAGGGTAACATTCGTAATAACCGACAAACTAGAATACAAGAGACAGGAACTTATATAGGGCAGATAACGAGGGGCAGACAGGTGAGCACAATGAGGTGATTAACTAATAATGAGAACAGGAACAACCAAATAAGGACACAGAGGGATAAACCACAAGCGACAGTCCATAGGTGTGTGACACTCCTTGATTTCACTTAAGCAACTTTAAATATATGCATGCACAATAAACTATTGCAAAATGTATTTACATCACTCGACAGAAAGGTTTTTGCAGGTTTTAATAACAATCATAATAAGTATATTTCCAGTACGCGCCTCAGGCTTGCACAGTATCGTAAAGTATCGATACTCAAACAAAAAATATTGATACTAAGGTGTGTTTTATTTACCAGTGATTTTGTTAATTTAACAACAACAACAAAAAATGCGTACAATATGCATTGAATTGGACGAATAACCTTTGTTAGCGAGTAATTGTGTAGGATATAACTTTTTTCCTGCTCATCTGAACACGCAAATGTTGCAAGACAGAACGAATCAATCACAGAGAGCGTTCACTCACTTCTGACAATGTATTCAAACAGGGCTTCGGTATCGATATCGACGATACTGCCTTGAAAAATATCGGTATCGTATCAGGAAAAAAAAAAGTGGTATCGCCCATCCCTATCGTCAACTCACTCATCAGAATCTTTGGTAATCCTCTGCAAACTTCGCCACGGCTCATTTGGTTCTTGTTGAGTTGTACGTGCTACTTCGGCTGTGCGTCCTGCGTCATCAACCCGGAACTAAAGTTCGATTTAGTTCGATTTTTGAACCAACTCAACCGGTTACTTCCTGAAAACCGGCTCAAAACAACGATTCATTGAGAAATCTGATCACCCAATAATGTTACAATGTTAGATTTCTATTTTTTTTAAATGCTGTTCTTTTGAACTTTATTAAAAAATCATGACAAAAATATTAAAAGGCACAACTGATAATAATAAGAATATTAATAATATTAGAATGATTT
>NW_015508837.1:0-916 GCF_001515645.1 Sinocyclocheilus grahami | reverse complement strand
CGCAGCATTGCCTCATCCTACACCCGCCAGCAGCATTCTGGATCGTGCTTGAAGCCTTCGACTAAGACAACGGTGGTAGGTGTTCTCATCCTGGTGCTGGTGGCCTCCATGTTTATGGTCATCTACTTCCTGCCAGGCTGCACTTTCACCAGAAAAGGCTGCCAGAAGACCAATTCGACCATGGACAGCATCTATCCCATTTCCACAAGTGGTGAACGTTTCCCATGGACCGAGTTGAGGTTACCGCCTAGTGTGCATCCTGTGCATTACAATATTTCACTCCATCCCAACCTGGCCCTCATGACCTTCCAAGGCTGTGTATCCATCTTGGTGCAAGTGTTGCATGAAACAAAGAATATTGTCCTTCACAGTTCTGATATGAACATAAGCAAGGTCACTTTTGAAGGTAAAGAGGTCCACGTCCTGGAGTACAAACCTTGGCAGCAAATCGCCATCAAATTTCCAGAAGATCTTAAGAAGGGACAGTATGTTTTGAACATTAATTACACAGCAAAGCTCTCCAACAGCTATGATGGCTTTTACAACAGCTCATATGTCGACACAAATGGTACAAAAAGGTATTTGCAGCCCAATTAACCTTTGTGTAGCCTTCTGAACAGTTGGGATACATTTGAATGAACTATTCAGCTTCAGTGTATTGATTGACAGTTACTTCTACTTAGTTATATCTTTATGCCTCTCAGACACATCCTTTAATTCACTCCATCTTTCTTCTAGAGTTTTGGCCGCTACTCAATTTGAGCCCTTGGCTGCTCGCAAGGCTTTCCCTTGTTTTGACGAGCCAGCTTTTAAATCAACTTTTACAATTAAGATGACCAGAGAACGCAAGTACATCAGCCTTTCAAACATGCCCAAGGTGGTTATTTTTGATTGATTGATTGATTGATTGATTGAT
>NW_015508836.1:18213-18715 GCF_001515645.1 Sinocyclocheilus grahami | reverse complement strand
GGCACCTTGGCCATTGCCTTCCAGCGGAGCGCCAACCACAACGTCGCTGAAGCCATCTAGGTTTAGATCGGGGACGGCAGTGATGGCCGTCCCAAACCGAGCATTCTTTTGAGAACCCTCCAAGAAACCCTGGTTACTCAAGATACCCTGTTAAAAAATTAAATAAATTAAAAAATAAAAACAGATACAGTATGTTAGTACTACTAACATACAGACATTAAACGGTTTATTAAATGCATTTGTAGCATCAACATGTTATATATTGCAAGCACAACTTTACCGTAGACTACATACTCTTTTATTTATGTTATTTTAAATTAACCAGTTAAAAATAATTGAGTAAAAAACCTTGAGTTAAAACTGTTGAGTATCCGTATAGACACTTATGTGGCATTTTTTGTTGTGATATACAAAATAATAATATAATATTTATTACAATCATTCTTTAAAACAATACTAATTATCATTCAAAAGACTGGGGTCAGTAAGGTTTTTTTTTTTA
>NW_015508836.1:10072-11277 GCF_001515645.1 Sinocyclocheilus grahami | reverse complement strand
AAAACTAACCAAGTACAATACTTACCAAGTAATGAACTGTGGTTTCTGTCATCCAAGACTTTCTCAAAAGCAGCTTTGGGCAAAACATCTGATTTCTGAGCAGTTTGGTGCACAACGGTCCCGATCCAATTATATGCTCCAGCTGCTCCCAGTAAGATCACATCCTACAACCAATATTCAGAGTACTGTAAACCACCAGGAGGAAAAAGGTCTTAAAAAAGCATTAATAGAAACACTTAGACATATAGAGCCAGAACCTTATTCCTGGTCTGGTGTGCGCTGAATCCGACTTGGGACATTTCCATTTTGAAATTATCCCCAGTACCTTTTCCAACACCTAAACAGACAACACATTAGTGAAACGAGCAAAGAAAACGGTCATTGACATAATACACGTCGATAAAAAAACCCATGTCCATTACATTACTTTTAAAATGGCTTTTATTTGAGTGAAATCGACATAATCACGGACCTTCAATGTTGAAGATTCGATCTCCAAGAGTCCCGACGATCTCTATGAGCGCCGCCTCCTCAGACACATTGAAAAAGTATTTTTCGGTTGGATTGTTGGCTATTGACTTAATCTCAGCGATGAGTTTGCTTGTGTCAATGTCATTCCTTAAGTAATATCCAAGCACCTAAAACATGCAAAAATCCATTTCTTCACAACATTCAAATATATTATATAATATTAAGACCCATATATGAATTCATGACAGCATATATTTTCTCTCACTAACCGCAATACCAAAGCGAGTGATATTTTGGCTCTCGCAGGCCGGGATAACTGTGTTCCTCAGATTTGCATCATGTGACTCTCCATCAGTTACCACCACCATCACTTTAGTGGCCCCAGGACGACCTCCATTTTTGGCTAGGAATGCATTCTTTCTATGAGAGCCAATCATCCGACAGACATGCACACAAAAACCACAAAGTGAAAAGAAAGTGTTTAGTGTAAAAACTGTGTAAAACTAAAGTGTAAGAACTATTTCAGAAATACAATGATAGTGTTTTTGCATAAATATCAACTTTGGGTACTTTTTGTTCGGGGATTTTTTTATATACCTTTATTATTATTATTATATTAAACATGGTAAAACGGTATTGTAAACTTTTTATCATGCCTTCGTTATTTATTTTTTGCAACTTTTTAAATGGCTTTTATGTATACTTTTATTTTTGCATGAGATACATGAAATAAA
>NW_015508836.1:8616-10062 GCF_001515645.1 Sinocyclocheilus grahami | reverse complement strand
AAAGTGATACTGTATATGAAGCAAAACAAAACAGGAAAATATAACTTGCAAGCGTAATATTTTGATGGTGTGTCACCTAATCATACGCTAATAATGCCAAGTAATGCAAAAAGTGCAAAATATTAATAACTAACTAAAATAATTTTACTGTAATGTATATATATCCAATGTTAGACATACAATTTAAATGTGAAGAGTGTGTTTAATGAGAGATTATTTATCTCCTTAAAGTGCCCATATTTGAAGAAATATCTATTCATATGCTGTTAAAGGAGGCCTTGTTCTGTACTGTATTTCAGTAATTCCCTCAGGTGTAGTTGTTGTGAAGGAAATTTTAAATTAATCATAATTAACATTCATTTTCCTTGCAGGCATAGCATTTATATTCTTTTGGGAACAAATGTACTAACACTTTAGTTGATGCATTGCAATAACGAATGCATATGGACAAGACGGCTAGACGTACATAGCAACCCATTAAAAAACAACCATAACAACCCATGAGTTACACTTGAGTAACAAGGTGAAGTAATCAAAAAACTAAACTTGCCTTGCCAGTAACAAGAGGAGAGGTTTGCTGAATTGCACAAAAGAAGAACCAATTATATTAGAGAAGAATTATGTAATGAACATGTAATCTTGCCATGTATCTATGCTATATAAACTGCTGTGAGGATTCTCTGTGACTGGTATGAGGTCCTCCTGGCCATGATTAAAGCATATACAAAGACATCGTCTGGAGTCTGTCTGGTTACTGTAAGTGTAGTGGAACACTAGAGATGTTAGTCCTAAGTGATAGTGTTCAAAAGGGACGAAACGTCGTCCGACTCTACATCACCAGAGAAACGCCAAGAGAATGAATTTATTAGCGCTTTGGGGATACGTCTCCAGAGACGAGACCCCAACAGGTATCTTAAGTCAGGTGTGTGGGGGAATTTCTACCACATTGCTCAGTAAGAGTCATGTATACCTTGCAAATTCGATGGCTTTGAAAGTATTAGTCTCTAATCCTTGTTTCTGTTGAATATTTGAAGCTGCTTTAATCATGGACTCTTTTGTCCGATGGGAATTCAGGTAGAACTCGAATGAGGTGTCAACAGCATACTGCATCACAGTCACCTGTTATGAATGAAATCAGAAATATATTAACTATAAATATAAAACAAAATGCTAAAATGGCACACCAGCTGTCTTACTTGCCTGAGTGCTTTGAGGTCCAATATCTAAGTTTTCCAACAGTTTCGTGAGGAAAGCAACAATTGGTTCCCATGGGTATATACTGTTGGATCCGTCCAAAACTATGGCAATGTCCATTAGATTGCCACAAGCTGTGTAGACACGGAACAACACCAAATGTTAACAATTTGCTGGAGGGACAGCTGAAGGGATAGATCACTTAACGATGAAAATTCTGTCATTAATTACTCACCCTCATGTCGTTCCAAA
>NW_015508836.1:7089-7907 GCF_001515645.1 Sinocyclocheilus grahami | reverse complement strand
TTTTTAATCATTTATAGAGGGAACTTCCTTGGTGCGGATGCCAAAACAGCATGTTAGAAAGTAAACCGAAAACAACAGCCTTACCATAAATCCGCCGTTTTTGGTTGTTGGAGTCAGAGTGAGACCAAGACTCATGTTGATGTTGTTGCTGTTGGAAATGCTTGGCACATTGACCGAATCTGAGAGCACATTAACCACAGTGATCTTCAGCTTTACTACTTAATAATTCTAAAATACTTATTATTAAAATCTAAGACTTTGCTTCTGAACTTCACAGATACTGTCTTATGGACACTATTGATGATGACACTGGGAATGATGGGAATCGTTTTCTTACTCTGAAGGTTAAGTGGCTGACAGCTGGCTCCAGGGCTGTTAATCTCACACTTATAGATTTCTCCCTTCCGATTCTGAGGGTATCCTTTCCATGGTGAACCCACGAGGAGCCTGAGGAGCAGCAAGAGGTGTTAGATCAGTACAATCATCCTGAAGCCCAGGATCAGATGAGGCTGCTGAGCACAGAGCAGTTATTAAGGATATTCTACATGACAGGATTTCAAAAACAGTGTTTAGGCGCACTGGGCATACATTATATCATCTAAACACACCCACTAAATTACACAGAATATCACTACTAGGTTGCCATCATGTGATAAGGTGCTCTGCCCAGACTAAACACAGCATTCCTCAAACACTGACATGCAAGCTCAATCACTTCACATCCTGTGACAGTAAAAAAACAACATTAATCCTCTTATAGGCACACTGCACAAACCGGGTTCAAATGTGTGTGGGGTATGCATTTATGTATGTATGTA
>NW_015508836.1:5758-6187 GCF_001515645.1 Sinocyclocheilus grahami | reverse complement strand
TGTATGTATACATATTTATGTATATGTATATACACATATCTATGAAACAAACTTTAATTAAAATTAAAAATGACAATACAAAAAAAAATCTAATTACATTAAAAATACATATTGCATAATATTATATATAATACTATAATTGAATAACTGAGAACATTTATAAATTAAATAAAACAAACTATTACAGAATGGGTAACAGGGTTGCACATTTAAGCTATACTTAGTAGGAGCAGGCTAATTAGAGAATAACTGATTTTAGCTAATAATAATAGTTATTGATAAACTCACAGTTTTTTATATATTAGTTTTTGATAAATATTTGTTTACCATAAATTAAAGAAAAACTTTTTGTTCAATAATTTTTGGTTAATATTTGAATGATTTAGATTGACAAATAAGATCAACACAAAAAGAAAGAGAGAGAGAAAA
>NW_015508836.1:0-1093 GCF_001515645.1 Sinocyclocheilus grahami | reverse complement strand
GTACAAAAGCTGTCACTGGGATGGTACCTTTTCAAAAGGTACACCATTGTACCTAAAGGGTGCATACTTTTCCCTTAAAGCTGCATATTACAACTTAAAGTGTGCATATTAGTACCTAAAAGGTACAAAAGTGTACCTTTTTAAAAAGGTATTGCCCCAATGACTCCCTTTTGTACCTTTTATTACTGAGTGTACCTACACAAACTTCAACAATGGAAACTTTTAAGTCCAGTATAACTGAACATTAAAACATAAGAGGCCTTTCCCTTTACTCAAAACACATAAATAACACCTAATCTCAATCAAACTCTAGATTCATTCCTGTGCAAAGCATGATGGGAATTGGGAACTAAAAATCAATAGCACAGTTTCAGTTTTCCAACCAAACTGATTCATGGACTTCCATTTTACAAGTCTGAAACTGAATAACAATGAAATGAAAATATGCAAGAATTGCACTGCTAATGTAAAGAATAGTCTTAACCGATTCTGTTGCCTTTGTACAGTAGAAAACTGAATAATACATGAAATGCTCTTTCTAACAAACATTTATTACTTTACAGACCTTCAGTTTAGTAATGGCTAAATTAAGTGAAACTGTCAAACTTGGCTACATCCCAATATACATTAAATATGTAAAGTGAGAATTTATAAACACTTAAATATATATTTGTGTATGAGAATGTTAATATCTTACAGAAATGTACTTTAATTTTTTTTTTCTAAATAAAACCATCAACGTATAACCCTTTTGTTTGTGCAAAACATGCTAACACCAAACTACTACATGTGATAAATTACCAAATTGTGTGAAAGTGCATAGTTTACGTGCACGTCAGTTTATACAGTGAACCACACAAATGTTCTTCACAGACCCATTTAAAGAAAAAAAAGGCTAAAACTGGTAATACATTTATCACATATACACAGAACCCATTCATCTCCTATACAAAGTATTTTCTCAAGTGCACTTGACTTATTTACACTTCAGCTGTTAGTTCAGCGTTGTTGTCATTCAGTTTTACAGCATGACAATATTGTAATAGAAATAAACCTGCATGTTTGCATAAGTACTTACACAGAACAGCGAGAA
>NW_015508835.1:17279-18711 GCF_001515645.1 Sinocyclocheilus grahami | reverse complement strand
GATCATCGCAACACTATCCTTGATGTGCCAGTGGAGATCTTATTTGAGGACACTGATCTTCAGCCTCCCAACTCTTTGCATTTGACGTCTTCGATTGGAATAATTCTTGAAGGCCAAGTGGTGATGGACAAAATGCAGGACCTCCCACAGGCAATCTGTCTTCTCTTCGGGCTGATTTACACACTAGACCTGAATTACCCAAAATCACTCGCCAACACGTTTGATTTCATCCAGCGTGTACTAATGTCAATGGGACAGGATGGTCTCAAGCCTAGAGTGCAGTCTCTGGCAAACCAGCTTTTTGCTTAAGAAACGTCACTGTGATACTTTAACACCACCCTTTGTTTTGGGTTTTTCTCCCTCGATTTACTCCATTATTTATTTATGAAGAATAAAAAGTGTTTCAATTGTTAGTTAACTTAACTTAAAGTTCTACAATTGATGTGCAGTAGTTAATTTGGGATATTGTTACCATTGTTACACCTCTATAGTGTGGTTGTGACCCAGTAATATTTCCATTACAGTACATTTTGTAATGTAATATTGTGACATTTGGGCCAAAGACACTTGAACATGTTCAGTATGTATTATTTTAGTTTGCCGTGTTTGCACAAAGCTTAAATGGTAAAGTGTAGTAAGAATGTAGTTCTTATTATGTTTAGCCTACATGTTCAGTACATTAACAATTGTGAGGCGTAAAAAGTTTAATTAAGTGCACCGAGTTGTACAATTGATGTAAGTGCACTAGTTAATGTTGAACATTTTTACTGTTGTTACCACCTTTACAGTGTAGTTGTGACCCAGTAAAATTTCCAATACAGTATAGTTTGTACTGTAATACTGTAAAAACTGTTTAGGTGAAACTTTGGTGAAAGACACTGTTAGAAAACACTCTCTGTCTTTCTGTTGATTCCAGACATGCCTCACCCCTCCTTTTTTCCCCTCTCTCTTATTCCCCCTCCTTTCCTTTTTCTCCCTCTCTCTCACTCTTCTCTATACAACGCATTCTCTCTGAATCCCCCTCCTGTATCCATTTCTCTCTCTTGTATTATGTTTTAAATATATCTTACTCATATGCGAGGTATGCGTGCTTAAATGTATACATTAGTTCTTGGTTTAAATGCCCCAATAAGGACATGAATGTTAGGACTACAAGGGTAAAGGAGTTTGTGATGAAACCATGAAGACAGTTCAGCATTCTTCGCAAAAGTCTATTCCTAATATGTCCATGTTTTTCTGTACATGTGGCCATTTATATAAACACATGTTCTTGGCCAAAGATCCTATGTGTATGTTATTCATATCCTCATTGGTTAAGAGGGTGAAACTCCCCTTGACATATGCCTATATAATATCTGTATTTCTATGAATAAATTGAAGTATTGAGAATACATTTGAATGTGTGTTTTCTTACTTCCCGGCCGTCTATCTA
>NW_015508835.1:8610-12258 GCF_001515645.1 Sinocyclocheilus grahami | reverse complement strand
GCTCCAGGGGGTTAATAAAGGCATTGTGAAGTGAATCAATGTGTTTGTGTAAGAAAAATATCCATATTTAAAACTTTGTAAAGTGAAATATCTAGCTTCCGGCTGACCGCCTTCCGTCTCAACTTACGAAGTGTAACGCCTCTCGCAGTGCAAAACACTTAAGGTACATCCTACATCATACGTCACATTACTTGCGCTTTTTCTGTAAGTTGAATACGGTCCACCGGAAGATGGATATTTTCTTTTAAAAAGTTTTAAATATGAATATTTTTCTTACTAAAACCCATTGATTCAGAAGTTCAGAAGGCCTTTAACAAACTCATCTGTATATTTAAAGGCACGAGTGTGAGTACATTTTTATTTTTGGGTGAAGTATTCCTTTAATATACAAATGTGGCCAACTCTTTTGTACAAGTCTTCAAAATAATAAACTTCATTTATAATGCATACTTTAAAAAGTGTATACAAAATTCTTTGCAGGAAGCATCTACATTTACATAAATTCAAATGTATACATGTCAATATAATGTTGGATTAGGGTTAGTGATTTGTTTTTTTAATAAAATTAGTGCGCATTCTGATAAGCATGCATTAATGATAAACCTTTGATTCCTGATCACAATACTATATTTATACCTGTTTTTTTCACTAGGTGTCTGATCATCGCAACACTATCCTTGATGTGCCAGTGGAGATCTTATTTGAGGACACTGATCTTCAGCCTCCCAACTCTTTGCATTTGACGTCTTCGATTGGAATAATTCTTGAAGGCCAAGTGGTGATGGACAAAATGCAGGACCTCCCACAGGCAATCTGTCTTCTCTTCGGGCTGATTTACACACTAGACATGAATTACCCAAAATCACTCGCCAACACGTTTGATTTCATCCAGCGTGTACTAATGTCAATGGGACAGAATGCTCTCAAGCCTAGAGTGCAGTCTCTGGCAAACCAGCTTTTTGCTTAAGAAACGTCACTGTGATACTTTAACACCACCCTTTGTTTTGGGTTTTTCTCCCTCGATTTACTCCATTATTTATTTATGAAGAATAAAAAGTGTTTCAATTGTTAGTTAACTTAACTTAAAGTTCTACAATTGATGTGCAGTAGTTAATTTGGGATATTGTTACCATTGTTACACCTCTATAGTGTGGTTGTGACCCAGTAATATTTCCATTACAGTACATTTTGTAATGTAATATTGTGACATTTGGGCCAAAGACACTTGAACATGTTCAGTATGTATTATTTTAGTTTGCCGTGTTTGCACAAAGCTTAAATGGTAAAGTGTAGTAAGAATGTAGTTCTTATTATGTTTAGCCTACATGTTCAGTACATTAACAATTGTGAGGCGTAAAAAGTTTAATTAAGTGCACCGAGTTGTACAATTGATGTAAGTGCACTAGTTAATGTTGAACATTTTTACTGTTGTTACCACCTTTACAGTGTAGTTGTGACCCAGTAAAATTTCCAATACAGTATAGTTTGTACTGTAATACTGTAAAAACTGTTTAGGTGAAACTTTGGTGAAAGACACTGTTAGAAAACACTCTCTGTCTTTCTGTTGATTCCAGACATGCCTCACCCCTCCTTTTTTCCCCTCTCTCTTATTCCCCCTCCTTTCCTTTTTCTCCCTCTCTCTCACTCTTCTCTATACAACGCATTCTCTCTGAATCCCCCTCCTGTATCCATTTCTCTCTCTTGTATTATGTTTTAAATATATCTTACTCATATGCGAGGTATGCGTGCTTAAATGTATACATTAGTTCTTGGTTTAAATGCCCCAATAAGGACATGAATGTTAGGACTACAAGGGTAAAGGAGTTTGTGATGAAACCATGAAGACAGTTCAGCATTCTTCGCAAAAGTCTATTCCTAATATGTCCATGTTTTTCTGTACATGTGGCCATTTTATATAAACACATGTTCTTGGCCAAAGATCCTATGTGTATGTTATTCATATCCTCATTGGTTAAGAGGGTGAAACTCCCCTCGACATATGCCTATATAATATCTGTATTTCTATGAATAAATTGAAGTATTGAGAATACATTTGAATGTGTGTTTTCTTACTTCCCGGCCGTCTATCTACACTTTAAGGAACTGAGAATTCTTCAAGGTGGCAAAGAGAATTACAGAGGGACCAAATTGTTATTCTTTATTAACAGACACTATATGTTGAGTATGTTTTATTTTAGTTCGCTATGTTTGCACAAAGCTTAAATGGTCAAATGTAATAGTTATGTTTACATTAACATAATTGTGATACTTGAGTGAAGTATATATGTGCATAGAGTTGTACAATTGATGTACTGCACTAGTTAATTTTGTTACCACCTTTACAGTGTGGCTGTGACCCATTTCCATTACAGTATAGTGTTTACTGTATTTTCATTAATATTGTGACATTTTGTCAAAAAGTCAAAGATTAAATATGCTGTTCATTGTTTTATTTCAGTTTGGTGTGCACAAAGCTTGCAGTCAAAAATAAGAACATCATTCAACAGTTTCAGTTACATTTCCATGTTGAGTTAACTTAAATATATAAGTACAGTTAAAATTAATGCCAAGTTAAGTGAACTTAATCGTTTAAGTACATTAAATAAGCTCCAAGTTTGGTGAACTTAACTATACAAGTATAGTCTACAAAACCATCAAGTTTAATAAACTTAAATATGCAAGTTTTGGGAAACTCCATTACTCAATTATATTGAGGCAACGAGTTTACTCAATCAATTTAGTTCAGCCAACTTATTAGGGTTTTCAGTGCAGCTGGCCCCCATCTTCACACAGATCTTCAACAGATCACTGGAGCTGTGCGAAGTCCCTTCATGCTTCAAACACTCCACCGTCATCCCCGTCCCAAAAAAACCCCAAAATTACAGGATTCAGGGTTCGTACACATTTTTACCAATACATTTCCATGACTTTTGAGACAATATTCATGACCTAAATGTTCCATTATTTTACAATAAGAATAAAAATCTGTTCAAATTATTATAGCATATGTTAACTAAAATGAATGACTATTAATGCTACTCGTTTGCTTTCTTGTTTTAGTAATAAGTACAAGCTGCAACTGCGCCAGACGTTACTCCACATTTCACATATCACATCACTGAATATTATAATTTATTTAACTGTGTGGCCAGGATGGCCATTTTGGTGTCATTTTGTGTGTATTTTTGCTGCTTATATGTAACAAGCTGCGCTTTAGAGCCCTGCATTTCAGCCCGAGCCCAACGGGCCCAACTTATGTATGGCTTCGGGACAATTTTCACGTCATAGCTCAGACACGGGCCAGGCATCAGGCTTGCTTCCTCCTTATGTTTATATTTTAGATATCCATCAATTATTATGGTGATGACAAAGATTTGCTGCGCTGGTGGAAACAACACGAGACCGTGCTACCGCGACTGTCAAGAGCGGCTCGGACGGCGTTTAGTGTCCAGCAGCAGCGAGTGCTGGAAGAGTTCCATGTTAAAGCGCACGCAAAGCTTGATGCAAAACACCAGCAAGTAATTACCATGATGACTTCCCCAGGGGAAATAGAATATTCGCAGGGTTTTGGTTTATTTTTGTGACGTGCTCCTGCTCAAGACCGACAGCAGAAAGCGTATCCTGTTTGTTTTCTAAAAAAGCACAACG
>NW_015508835.1:3547-5657 GCF_001515645.1 Sinocyclocheilus grahami | reverse complement strand
GAAGACTACAGAGGGTAGTCCGGACTGCTGAGCGAATCCTTGGTAGTGGCGCAGTCAGTCAGTGAGCGCCATTACAGATGATGTCAAATCTTGTGGGATTCCATAAATAAACGACACAAAACCCCACTATTCAGACAAATATACATAATGAAAAGATGATACAAAATGTAATACCTTGGAAAATGTCATTTAAGACTTTTTAATACTTAAGACCTCGCGGACACCCTGTAATAGGATTTAAAAAACGAAACAACCAACATGGGAAAATTACATCGGTTAGAAATTCTGAATTTTGGTTTCGATTTATTTTCGATTAATCGTCCAGCCTATAGTATAAATATCTGAAAATTCTTGAATCAGGATACATTTACTTGACAAGTAAAATGACTTAAGACATAATGTCTTGTTTCCTAAAAACTCTTTCATCTTTTGTTAGTTTTTGCTTTAAACAAGCAAAAATATCTGCCAATGGGGTAAGAAAAATTATCTTAATTCAAGGCTAAGGCTAAACAAGGTTATTTTTCTTACCCTATTGATATATATCTTTGCTTGTTTTAAGCAAAAACTGACACAATTTGGATATTTTTTTCAGGAAACAAGACATTGTGTCTTAAGTCATTTTACTTGTCAAGCAAATGCATCCTTATTCAATATATATTTTTTTATATTTATACTGGAAAACAAGACAAAAATACTCAGTAAGAAAATGTTTTTTTTTGCAGTGTACAATCATACTGTTGTGAATTGGGCAAAGGTAAGGAGACATTTTTTAACACTGATTGGTTATATATTATGTACTTGCTCAACAATTGATTTTTTTTTATTAACCAATTTTTTATTTTTTTTTGCAGCTTTAAGTATTATAACCATATTAAAGAATTAAGATCAAACACCAACCTATTTGTTGTTCAATATCTTCCCGTTTTATTCCGCAGGGCTGTGGATCATCCATGTTTTCAATTTTCTCTCACCAACTTTATCTTCTTAATTTTACTGGTAAACTGCTTTGAAAACACTGAACTGTAGGTGAATTGCTGTAAAAATAAATAAATAAATAAATCAGTTCAATGCTTTCATCATCAAATTGAGTGTTACAATTAGGGCTGCACGATAAATCGAAATGGAATCGAGATCGCGATTGTCATGCGTATCTTTCAGTGAAGCACAGTTCTGTGATCAGCAGTAAATCTCCATCCGAAGGCCAGAGGGCCTCTCGCGCTGAAACTCCAAATACGCCTTGCAGAAGAAACCCAGAAAATGCCTATAGCTGCAGCTGAATAAACAGAAGATTCAACTGCTTTCATTGATTCAACGTGACTAATAAACACACGTTTATGACAATATATGATTTATCTGAGTTATTATTATAATTTTCATTATAATAAAGTATATTTATAATGCAATGCCTTTATCACTGCTTAAATACTATGAAATATGTCGCGTGCCTTATTCTGTGTAAGAAGCCACATCATCTCACAGAAGGATTTATTTCAAACACTCGACTGACGTTATGAAGTGAGTTTGGAGTAAAAACATGTTATTAAATGTGGTATTTTCACATGCTTTCAGATGGAGCAGAATTTATTATTCTAATTTTATATGTTAGTAAGTTAATGTTTGGTTAACGAGCAGCGGTTGTCGGTCAGGAAAATTAACCGAAATGAGCATCCCTACTTGTATTTCTTTTTAAAGGGGTCATATGATACGATTTCAAGTTTTCCTTTCTCTTTGAAGTGTTACAAGCTGATTGTGCATAGATAAGATCCCTGAAGTTGCAAAGACTAAAGTCTCAAATCCAAAGAGATATTCTTTATCAAAGTTAAGACTCTGTCACACCCCCCCTAAAACGCCTCGTTCTAACACGCCCCCACATATCTACCTCACTATGTGGGAATATTTGCATAATGCCGCACAAATGTTCAGTAAAGAAAGAAGGCGTGGTTTCAGTAACCGCAGTTAGTGTTGAAGCAGCATGTCAGGGAGACGCTGTGTGTTTCTAGGAGAAAGCAAAAGCACTTTATTTGGCCTTCCGGAAGTAGATGCATTTAGGAATCTTTAAGATTACTTACAACAGAACAGCAATGCATTTTATGGACGACCGTTTCGTGAA
>NW_015508835.1:1959-3086 GCF_001515645.1 Sinocyclocheilus grahami | reverse complement strand
TTGACTGTTCAAATGCAGAGTTTTGCGCATCGTGTGCGAGTGCGTGCGTGCGTGCGTGCGTGAGAGAGAGAGACAGGGTCACATCACAGTGGAGTCAGCTGTCTTAACCGTGGCTTGTGTACTGCAAACACATACCAGCTTCATCACTGTGTCTGTCACGCGACTCTGTTCCCCTTTCCGGCTCTGTCTTTACATTTATTTTGAAAGATGAAGCTCGCGATTATGGTAAGGGATGTTACATTTCCGACGAGTGCTTCCAGTGTTCGGCCAATCACAATGCACTGGGTCAGCTGGCCAATCAGAGCAGACTGCGCTTGTCGGAAGGAGGGACTTTGTAGAAAACTAAGCGTTTGAGAGAGGCGGGGCATAGAGGACCTACAATAATGTACAGTATTTGAAAAATAATGTGTTTTTTGAACATTAAAGCATGTCAACATATTCTGTTACACCAAATAATAATCTTTAAATAAGCATCATATGATCCCTTTAATGATTCACTACAGGTGCGATTTTGCCAATACCTGTCATATATGTACAGCACACAAAATGTTCATACAATCTACTGTAAGTACCCAGAAGGCTGTTCATAAAGGCTGTAGGCCTAGGGGCCATTTACACAACAACGTTTTCAGCCAAAAAAGGGAAACTTTTAATGTGTTTTGTCTGTTCGTTTACACGACAACTGCGTTTTGGGGACTGAAAACGCATAATTTTGAGAACGGGTTTCAAAGTGCAAGTTATTGAAAACACCACCGTTATCGTTTCTGTGAAAACCCAATACAGGAGTCTTTGAAAACGCTGACGTCATGCGCGTGCGTAGTACGTGTTAGGTATATAGACATGCGCAGTGTGTAGACCTGTGCCGGTATTCGGTAGTGCGGTATATCACGGTAATGAATATGCACGATATTGTTATCGTGGGCACTTCTAAATACCGTGAGTAATTATATATTACAAATTATTCCGAATTTTGAATGCATTTTAAGAATACTTTTCCCATCAACACCGCTGTATGCTGCGTGAAAGACGCGTACGGCGGAACATGAGAGATGCTCTGGAGGAAAGCGCACTTTCACTCTCTGACAGCAGATGGCGCTAAACTGCAGAAATAATAATAATAATAATAA
>NW_015508835.1:0-1949 GCF_001515645.1 Sinocyclocheilus grahami | reverse complement strand
GTTGTTAAAATCGAAAGTTGCAACTGTGTTATTTAATGAGCTAACATGAACTAAGACTTAATAACTAATAATTAATAACGTCTGTAGCAAATGTAGCTATTGCTCATTGTGAATGTTAATGCATTAACTAAGGTTAACTAATGAGGTCTTATTGTAAAGTGATACCTATTGGTCTTTATAGTTCTTAAGAGTAAAACTTTTAATTTTATACATTTTTCTGTATTGCATTTAAATGTTGTTATTTTTGTTATAAGAAAAAAGTTATTAAACCTGTTATACTGTATTGTGACAGCACTTTTTTTAAACAAAATTTCAATATCGTGATAATACTGCATACCGTGATAAAAGCATTAGCAAATAATCGCAACATGAGAATTTGATACCGGCATATCCCTAGCAGTGTGTGTCGATTTTAAAGGCAAGCACGGACAAACAGCACGTTAGCTACTGGCCTGGCATACGTAATACAGCGTTTTTGGAATTTTTCGCTGATATGTGTAAACACGAATCGTTTTGAAAACGTCGTGTATATGTGAAAGTTTTTTTAAAAAGCGAGGGAAAAACATTTCCATTTTTGACTACATCGTTGTGGTGAAAACGTAGCCCTAGTGTCAAGACTGACTTACTACAGGTGTGATTTTGCCAGTGCCTCCTTTACTGTGCGTACAGTACACACACGTTATGCTACAGCCTTCGGAAGCTTTGACAAATGGCACTTCAGTCTGGTCACTAGGAACGCACTACAACCCTTTTAACAAGAAAGAAAAAAAACGTTTTGGCGAATTACAGTATTTCTTTCTAAACTTTTGTGACTCTGCAGCACAAAAGCAGTGTTAAGTCGCTGGGGGATATTTGTAGCAATAGCCAACAATACATTGTATGGGTCACAATTATAGATTTCTCTTTTATGCCAAAAATCATTAGGATATTAAGTAAAGATCATGTTCCATGAAGATGTTTTGTAAATTGTCCACCGTAAATATATCAGAACTTAATTTTTGATTAGTAATATGCATTGCTAAGAACTTCATTTGAACAACTTTAAAGATGATTTTCTCAATATTTAGATTTTTTTGCACCCTCAGATTCCAGATTTTCAAATAGTTGTATCTCAGCCAAATATTGTCCTATCCTAACAAACCACACATCAATGATGTGTAAATCTCAATTTCCAAAAATTGACCATTAGGACTGGGTTTGTGGTCCTTGGTCACATTTATGCACTGTACGTACAGTAAAGGAGGTTTCAGCAAAAGTCAGTCTTCTAACTGCAAATATACTACAACCTTTGCACCATGAAAAAAAAAAACATGGGATCATACAGTATTTTTTATGAAAATAATGGTTTACTGTGTGTATATATGAAGGAAGGTATTGGAAAAATCACACCTGCAGTAAGTGGTCTTGTAACTACGAACATACTACAATCTTTGGAATATGGAAAAGCCTTTTTGGTGAATTGCAGTAATTTTCTTCTAGTTTGTTTTATTTGAACAAGATGTAAATAACAGATTAATTGTGTGTGCAAGATGTGAAAATATGTATTTTCAGTCTAATTAGCCAAAGTCATCTTTGTATGTACTAATTATCCGTTTGTTTGAGGTATTTGAAAAAAGAAAAAAACCCGGAAAATTTCAGTTTGAAGCAGTTTTGTTATCTGGTTAGTTTCGCTGCTGCAAACTAAACCGAGCACTGCACGCCGTTACACGGACCGAGCTCCCCTCACAGATCCTACTTTGACTTCTGATCAAGTGACATTCAAAAACAACACCCTTGTTGCTCCACATAATTAAATACACGAACATACATACATACATACATACACACACACACACTCTCACACACACACTCACACTCTCTCACACACACACACACTCTCTCACACACACTCCCTCACTCTCTCTCACACACACACACTCCCTCACACACACACTCTCTCACACACACAC
>NW_015508834.1:16336-18727 GCF_001515645.1 Sinocyclocheilus grahami | reverse complement strand
TTGCTGATCTCTGAGCAGTCTGGGCTGCATAACTGCCTCCCCAGCCAGATCTGCACTGTAACTCTAGAGCTTCATTGTCACACTTTATATCACCTCACTGACCCCCGGACCAATTATACAGCTGACCCGGGTTTGATGACATAACCTCTCCGGATCGGGGTGCGATCACCTCGTGGGGTACCCTACTGCCTGTCAGGCCATGTCAGCTCACCATGCTAAGCAGATACTTCCCAGAGCTGCTCCCAATGGACGGAGCAGCAATGAGGGCCTGCAGACAGAACATATAGTTCTTCTTTTTTTTCTGGTGTATATATAGATTTCTCTTATTTTTTTCTCTTTCCCTCAGTTTCAGCTTTCAGTCAAATAATGGAGTAGTTACAATAGTATTTGTATTTTGATGATGATTTATATTGTTGGGGCAATTTCCTCTTATTTATCAAAGAATGTCCATACAATGAAAGTCATTGGGGTTAATAAACAACATTAGAGCCCACTGACTTCCATTTTATTGACAAGTCTTTTTTGTGTTTGTGTGTTCCACAGATAAAGAATGTCTCATATAAGCTCATTTTGGACACAGGAAAAAAATAATTGGCATAAAAAGTAATTAGGAGAAAAATAGTTGAAATTATGAAATACTAAAGATAGTAAGTCGTCATTATGACTGTCATAATTTTGACTTATTGTTATACTTATGTTTATCTCTTAATTTTAACTTATGTCATAATTGTGATGCGTTTCAGTCAATACAGTGAATATAAACTACAATGCACTATTTTATTTTCATGTACAGACATGTTTTTCAAACTGTGTTCTTTTGTGTTCCACAATGTGTTCCACATGTTTTTTTTTTTTTTTTTTTTCTCCCCATACGTATAGGTTTGGTAGCATGAGGGTGAGAAAATGATGACAGAATTTTCATTTTTGGGTCACCATCCACATCTATCCAGTCAAGATTTCTGAAGTGACTGATATGGTTTTCATCAGTAGTAACAATACCATAATAGTTCATCTTGTCATGTGATAATATCATAATGGACTAGAAAATGTATCTTTTTCCCACATAAAAGATAAAAATTATGAATGACAAATAATTTTGTAGCATTTTTCATAAAAAAGGACAAACTCACACTTGTTTCTTAAAATAAGATTTTTTAATATTACTTATTATCATAAAGATATATTTACACACTTTACAGAAATAGAAAATAAAAACACAAAGCTACGCATGAAAGGAAAAAAATAAAATAAGTACTCCAAGAGCTAAAGCTTATCTTTTATAAATTAGAAACCAAAAGTTCAAATATGTACACAGTATTTCAACCATTTCTGATACACTTGTTTAATTCATTTATTTATTCATTTGTTTTTGCCCAGTTCAACATCAAAACAGAGACAGGGACTGTACATTTGGCCTGGTGAGTTTGATGAGCACACACCTCCAGCAGGAATAAAGAGGAGGAATAATACCTTGCCGTTATGTTGCTTTTCACGTGGCCCACTAATACTGTTGAAATGTCAGGCCTGACTACAGATTTTGAGAATTGAAATGGATGGGTGTGCTGAACAATCAGGCTGTGTGTATGGATGCATGTTTTGGATAGAGGTTAGAGCTCTTTATGGGTGTTAAGTCTTGTTCGAAGCAACAGAATAATCAGATCATTCTTCGCGTCCCAACCAGTTGGTGGACATTTGTGAACTGTTGGGATTGGATTTCAGTTATTCGATCTGGTCACCACATTTTACATGCACCGTGACGAGCTAATGGAAAACAAGTGGCCAAATGGGCGTTTTCTCTTTCGGTGTCAAATATAGAATCAGAACAGTGTCCCCTAATGAATGTCTTGCAATGAATCACAAGGGCAAACAGGAGTTTTGTATTGTATCCGTTGCTTTTATATGTCCTCGCTAAACTATTAAGACCCGAGGGGACTCTAAGGGAACGCATCAATCATCACAGCTCTGTTTTTAACATACAAATCGCTTCTGGATCCCTTTCTCCCATGCAAAGGTCTGTAGACCTCTAAAGACCTCTGAATGATTAAGTGTAACGTGCGTACAAGTGCATAGGACTTATGATGGGCAGAAACACATGTTAGAGTAGGAACGAGTTTCTCGTGAGAGAGAAAAACATTTATAGAAAATGATTTGTGCTCTGTAAGTTTAATGTGTGTGTTTGCCATTTCAGTTTTGCATCTGGACATGCTTGTTCTCTTGATGCCGCAGGCTCCGTTAACCTGATGTGCTGATGGGGACGACGGACCCAGTTTGACGGCAGAGGAGGGTGAGAAAGCTCTTTTGTGTCCACAACATATTGTGCAGCAGACTACTTTTTCTACACTTTTATACGACCATACACACAAAAATAAAAATACAGCTTTCTTGAAAAAA
>NW_015508834.1:9921-10558 GCF_001515645.1 Sinocyclocheilus grahami | reverse complement strand
TTTTTTTTTTTAAAGAAAACAGGGGACAAGGCAAAATAATTTTTGTGGTAAACAAAAATTAATAAATTCTGTTGATTGAGCTTAACTTTGAACTTTGTGCATTCCTTTAAGGAAACTGTTTTTTTTCTAGAAAATTTTTATTCTCACAAGTGAAGACTTGTAAGTTCTCGATTCTACACAAGCCATGATTTCCTTTGTACTCTTGTATAGAACGATGCAGTCAGTCAAGCTTTTTACAAAGACATCCTTCTCGTCTTCAGGCAAGGTGGTGCAGTATAATGAAAAAAGAGAGAAAGCCTTTCAAGTGCCTCCACTGTGGCCTTGTTCGGTGGTTCTCTGTCTGTTATCAACCCTTGAGGAGAGTTAATTGCCCCAGTCAGTCTGTGTCCCGTTTTAGCCATAGATGACGAAGTGTGAGGCTATGTTTCTTACACTGCACAAAATGTGAGAAGTTGTACGCTAGCCAGATGCAGGTCAAACACTTTAGTTGGAGTCCCATCTGGGCCAGGCTGATTTACTGTACTGTGTCATACAGTAATTATCACAACATGTTCTCTTTAGCGATAAAATGTCTGTCAATGAAATGAATATAAATGTAAATGTATCACATTGTGGAAATAATGAACTGTGGATTAGG
>NW_015508834.1:8397-9732 GCF_001515645.1 Sinocyclocheilus grahami | reverse complement strand
GCCGTTCCATTTAATGGAGCTACACAACTTCCTGCAGCTCCCCTCATTGTGCTGCCAGTATGCTGGGGATCAAAACAAGCATTGACTGCCCAGCTCACTCAAAGGATCTGTGCGTTTTATTGGTCGGGATGGGAGAACATGCATGGTCCTTGCTCTTTTGTCCACCTTTATGGATGTTTTGTCCACCTTTATGGATGTTAAGATAGTGTTTTCCCTTGGATTGTTGAAGCATATGAATAGAAATTGTTTGCCAAGAGGGAAAAAATTTAATTCGCTATAGATTGTAAATCTGTGGTGGATTTGAGGGTTTGGGATTTCTCACTTTTTATTTCCCTCAACTCTCATGATTAACTATGCCATAAAGAGCTGACTTGTCCTTCTCCATAGATTCTGGTGTTATATGAGGTAAATTTATTGTGAGACTCTGCAGACTTGTGATGTGGACTCCTGTAGGGACATTGTACCCTGTACAGTCATCTTACTCTGCAAACTGTTTAAATCCATTCTTCCTTTAAAAAACAAACCCCTTAGTTACTGTAAAAACTGTGTCAGCATTTCAGTGAGAAGACTATAAGTAATAAAATGTAAATGTGCTGATAAGATCGGTCAGATACAGTTCTCTTTTATTTATTGACATTGTAACTTGAATGTTTCCTTAATAGAGTCCATATTAAAATAAAGGCTGTGGTGCTGCATCACTGGAAATTTCATGGAGACAGTGTTTGTAGGAAGAGAAAAAACTTTTATTAGACAAAAAGATTAAAGTGCTTGCCTGAGGAATTGTTTATCTAGACATTAACTTAAATATCCTTTTTATGTGAAAACCAAGCTAAAGCGGTTCAAATGAAATTCAGGAGAATTATCTTTGGAAAGGGATTTTAATTGCCATTATAAGGGTAACAGAATCATGTTGACTTGGATATAATACAGCATTGACAATGTATTATATTCCACTCTGTATGGGTTTTGTTGATCTGCTAGAGGAGATTGGGACCACAGAAGCCAGCAATCTAAAGTCTGGTAATCTCATAAAGACATGCTGTTTTTCTGTGCCAGTAGTAATCTATAATTCATGGAAGAAGTGAATGAGCAAGCAGGTTTCTGTCAATCACAGTCTCCCTTTCCTCATGTTATTCTCCAGCATTCCCAGCCTATCTCAGTATGCACTCAGCAAAACTTCAGAAATTGAGACAGGTGCTACTTCCCTCAAGGCTTATCCAGAACTGGTCCATTAATAAATGCAAATGTGATTAGTTTATTGTCTCTCCCCCCCCCATCCCCCCCCCACCCGTAAATATATTAAAACTTAATTTTTGATTAGTCATATGCATTGCT
>NW_015508834.1:4317-8350 GCF_001515645.1 Sinocyclocheilus grahami | reverse complement strand
AAAAATTAACCCTTATGACTGGTTTTGTGATCCAGGGTCACATATTCTGTTGGGCTCTTATTTTTTGCTTTCAGGCTTTTGCGTTGGTAATGTCAAACTGACCTTGCTCTAAAATGGCATGGGCCCCTTATGGGAGAGGCGGGGTCGAGGGCGTCTCCTCCTCCAGCCAGAAGGTCTTTGGCTCCGGCCGGCTCGAGCAGGATTCTGCCGCAAAGGAGTCCTCATGCTGCCCACCTCCTCCAGCTCTTTGCTATGCTCGGTGGAGGCCATTGGACCTGCGGACGGAAAGAGAGTATGTGAATTATGATACATAAAATAACTTTAAAACTTTAAACATAGTCACTTTGGTTAAAGGTGATGAGTGGAACGAACAACATTTTTCCCCATTGATTGGGGACAGAGTTAGCCCCGCCACCCAAAATCACACCATTGACTAAGCCAGTGTCTTACAGTATAAGTGGATATTGGACAAAGTATTTTAATTTTAAAAAATACACATTTCACCTTTAAGAAGCTTAATTAAAATAATTTATTGCAGCAACAACTACCAAAAATCCAAAGAAAGCCCCTCAGCACAGTCACACACACTGTTTACGTAAAAATCTTTCAACTTCTCACATCATACGAGAAGTGTCTGTCTCAAGAACACTGGGGAGACACTTGTCCTGGGCGCATATTTTGTCTGTGTGCACTACACTGCTTGATTGTGAGTGTGCTCAGATGTTTCCAGTCATCTCTCAATAAGTGTGAGTAGATCCTTTAAGCCCGTCTCATATCCACAGCTTGATCCACATCAGTGCGTCCCTAACCTCTCACCTCTTTAGAAAAATCAAACAAAGTCCTCTGGAGAGAGCAAACATTCTGGGAGGTTTTGGGGAGACCTTGATCTGTGCAGCATCTGATGATCTCCCATTCAAGTCATGAATTGGCTTTCTGAGGGTGTTTTGTTTGAGTGCATCGTAGGGATTGGATGTCTTTCCATCTGAAAGTTTCCAGTCTTTCTAATGGCAGAAGCTAGAATCAATGAAACCCGTCTTTTCCTACATTATTGAAGGGGATGAATGGGTAAATGTGCTTGGTCAATCATCAGTTAATGTATGTTTTCCATTTCAGGCCACTGCTCTCCAATCCTTCATTCCATACTATACACATACAATACTATCCTCTTTCCGCTGAAGTCCATAAAGATTATTCATGTGGTTCTTCTAAATGCATCTCTCTTTTATGCATACTTCTTTCTGTCTTAACCTTTTTATCTGTCTTTAACTCCAATGCACGCAAAAAACGCTACCAGAAATGTCTTAAAAAAGGAATCTTTCAGTGAAAGCTCAACAAATGCCTATCCTACAGAGTAAACCGAGAATCCCATTAACCTTTTCCCAGCAAGAACTTGAATGAGATTACTCTCATTGGGTCAAGACATTCCTAACATCTCCCTGGGGAGTGACAGACAACCTATATTAAGACTACTACAGGGAGCAGCTTTTTTTGATAATTTTATAACACATGCAATTGTTGTGAATTAAACAAACAGTTACTGTGAGAATGAGCTTGGTATTAGACCTTCTAGATATCTGGTTTACACAAATAAGCACAATATAGATTCTTTTGCGATATAGATTTTGACATTTAAAACATAATAAAAAAAACATTGTTGGCATAATTTGGAAAACTAGTTTTCTTGTCTTTTCATGACAATCTGTTTATTTATACACAGAGAGCAACAAACAGCTAACACCATATGATTTGAGTTGCTAATCATACAGCCTTGAAATCATACAGACAGTTAGTACGTGTTGTGACTGGACGACGTTAGGCTAAACACGTTGCCTGTAAGTCTGCTTATGAGTTAAATATCCTCAAACTATATTTTTAAATTCCTGACAGCTCAAATTACATTTACAAACTAATCGCCTTTAGCTGACACATTACACGTTCACAGCAGACTAATTCGACAAACAGTGGACTCATTAATTTGCCCCACTGAAAGACTTTGCATATTTCAACGTCTCATGAAAGAAGGAAACCATGCTAAAACCCATCTTTCCACCAGGCCTGCTAATCCGAACATTATCCTCCTGTTATTTCTCCAGAAATGAATGAAGCAAGTCTGCATTCAAGTAATTTCTTTCTAATCTGAAGGGTTTAAAATGTAAAAAGACTCCATGTGATCAGAAATTTCTTTAAAAACACTCTGGATCAGCTTTGAAATGCAAGCCAGAAGTCTTAGCTGATTTAGCTTTTTCAGTACCATAATCACTCAACCCAACATATTGTGCAACTAGCGTAAGGAATAGTCTTGAAATCTCTGAGGGGACAAAAACACAATGTTTTCGGCCAGGCAGGCAGAAGAGGCTGTAATTACACCTAGCTGAGCTGAACATAGCACATCACTGCGGCTCTTCTATCGCTGTCTGTCATAAACCTCTCTGTAATGACACAATTTAGATGTTTCCTGCAATCACCATCTGACAGGCAGCATTTGCTGACCGCTTAGCTTTAAGGGGAGCAAATCTCTCAGAAAACTCTTATCCTAGGCCACAAACAAGAAGAACGCTACTAAAAATAATCTCTAGTAGTGATGAGAACAGCATTTATGAATTAAAGGGATAGTTCACCGAAAAATGAAAATTTGATGTTTATCTGCTTACCCCCAGGGTATTCAAGATGTAGTTGACTTTGTTTCTTCAGTAGAACATAAACGAAGATTTTTAAGTCAAACCATTGCAGTCTGTCAGTCTTATAATGAAGTGAATGGGAATCACGGCTTTGAGAGTCAAACAAAAATACACAAACAAAACCAAATTAAACCCTGTGGCTCGTGACGATACATTGATGTGTAAAGACACGAAACGATCGGTCTGTGCAAGAAACCCTCAAAGCCGTGATTCCCATTCACTTCCATTATAAGACTGACAGACTGCAACGGTTTGAGTTAAAAATCTTTGTTTGTGTTCTACTGAAGAAACAAAGCCACCTACATCTTGGATGCCCTGGGGGTAAGCAGATAAACATCACATTTTCATTTTTCGGTGAACTATCCTTTTAACTCAAGACATGCATTGGACTGATGAAGAGGGAGGTCTATTTTAAGTACTCAGAATCACTCCATTGTCTGTTTTACGACTCTTGGCTTCTTCTAAATCTGCGTAGCTCCATGTTACTCTGAGGGCTGTATCTTTCCACACTGTGGCGAATACAAAGTGACAAGAGCAATAACCGTGGATACACTATAATAGATGGCATATGCTGATGGTATCTTCCCCTACCTTGCTGCTTGTTTACCAGACCCACTCAGGGATGAAAATGCTCTAACCTCCTTATTGCATTAGATCTGATGGTGCTGATAGTGGGCCTCCTTCTCACCGACATAATTTCTTCCAGGTTTACCACCTAATGACAAGCAAGTCAGGAAGCAATATTCCAATAGATGTTTCTCGCGATACCAAGAGTCTTATTTGAAGACCTCAAACCCTTAAAGGGATAGTTCATCCAAAAATCTAAATTCTGTCATTTACTCACCTTCATGTTGTTCTAAAATGTATGGAACACAGGTGAAAGGTGTTTTTTTGTTTGTTTGTTTGTTTGTTTTTTGTCCATACAATGAAAGACAACGGGATCCAGTGTTGTTTTGACTTTCATTGTATAGATAAAAACCGTTGTTCAAAATATTATTTTCTGTTCCACAGAGAAAAGTCATAGAGGTTAGTGTAAATTTTCTGCAAAATAATATCATGTTCCTTCTTGCACGTTTTGCACTTTCATAGACAAACAGAATTTTAGAGTGTTTCTGCAAGTCTTTGAGCTCTTTTATCGCAACTTTTATAGAATTGTGCAAGAACTGGGCAAAAATAAGTTTTTGATAATCTGCCCATGTAATCATAATTTGTGTGAACATGAATATAAGTTGTTGCCGTTTTACTGCCACTAGTGTTCATTTCAGCAGGAAACTGCAGTGAATTGTAGGTGAGTTTTTTGGAGTTATAGGCACGTTCCCTTTCATGGGAACTTCGAACTGCGTCCTCTAGGGGTC
>NW_015508834.1:0-342 GCF_001515645.1 Sinocyclocheilus grahami | reverse complement strand
CTCAGGGAACCATGGTTACATAAGTAACCCGAGACGTTTTTAATAAACCTATGTTGTAATTTTTGTTTTGCCATTTTTAGGTGAACTATCCTTTTAAGCATGACTTTGGAAGTCATTTTGTCAATTAAATTTTAATAAAGTGAGAATTCTGGCAACACTGAAATGCTGAAGTCACCACAACTTGCTTCCACAGAGATGATGGCTTGACAAGAGGTGTCCAGTTTGGTCAGCTTTCCTCCATGCTAATGATAAACAGCCAGATCGTTTCCATCTCATCCTCTAGTACCACACTCCTTGGGTGCTATCCATTATGTTGACTTTTTAACACGACTGCCTCGCCGT
>NW_015508833.1:28568-28971 GCF_001515645.1 Sinocyclocheilus grahami | reverse complement strand
TGTATTGAATGAGAAAGCACTTTATATTCTGTATAGTTCACTTGTGTTGCCATATTTAAATTACTGTGTTGAAGTAGGGGGAAACACACATAAAACCACCTTACAACCACAAGCACACTTAGGAGAGTAAATAAAGTAAATAAAAAAATGTTGTGGAATAGTTTAAATAAATCGATTAAAGAAAAAGTGTAAATATGTTGCAATTTTAAAAAAGGTATAAAATATTTATTTTGAATAAGTACAGAAGTGAGGGGTGTTAGTGAAAATTCAACATTGTTGTTAATGCTGCTTGACTATTGTGTTGTTTGTACTTTATTATCTTAACAGATAGAAAGTTGGATGTAAATTGGAGTAGCATTTTTTGTGTATTTAAAATGGTATGGCTGATTTATTTTGTTTGATT
>NW_015508833.1:26483-26979 GCF_001515645.1 Sinocyclocheilus grahami | reverse complement strand
ATTAGCTATTATGAATCTGCTCTAAACATCCAAGTGTCGTTAAAATATTAAGATATAAACTCAAGTAAATATTTTACGTTCAAGGGGTTCAGCAAACAAAAAGGTTTGGGAACCTCTGGCCTAGACAATCAAATTTGAAACTAACTGTTGTACAAAATGTAATATGTAAATGCATATGTAAATGTAAATGCATGGATTGGAATTTTTCTGGAAAACTGTATCCAAACACCTAAACAAACAAATAGCTTGTTGTGTTGCTAATTCTGACTGTCTGCACTTTACATACTGAAATGTAATATATGACATATATAGCCCTATATCAAGAGTGATATTCCCATATATGTTACCTACATATAAAGGCCCGTTCACACCAAGTACGATAACTATAAAGATAACGACAAAGATATAGTTCTAAAAATCGTTCTCAGTATTAAAAAATAGCAATTCACAGCACAGCTATAACGATAAAGGCACAGAGAAACGTTATCGTTGGAAT
>NW_015508833.1:24334-24708 GCF_001515645.1 Sinocyclocheilus grahami | reverse complement strand
TGCCCTCTCGGTTTTGATAGGACAACATTATAGTTGTCCAGGTTTTGCAATGATTTTCTAATTCCATTTCAATGGATTCATTGTGTTGAAAGAAAGATTTTATGATGTCATCATCAAATTCCACAGGTTCATCTCCTTGAAAGTCTACAAAAGTAGGACTAATATGAGCTATTCTAAGTCTGTGATATTTATCGTGTAATTAAGCAACCTCACTGGTGGATTTGAGATAAACACAGGTGTATTATTTTAACACGCTTAATTAGATTTTATAGCATAATTGAATACCGCATGCAAATAAGTTAAAACTGTTTTAGTAATTTATTTCTTACAATATTTTCTTACATAAAACAACACCAAATTAGGATAATTAATTT
>NW_015508833.1:17926-18730 GCF_001515645.1 Sinocyclocheilus grahami | reverse complement strand
TTTTTTTTACTGTGCACTAAAAAATTATTGTAATAAATTTTAATGGAACTGAATTAATAATTGATTCTATAAGGACAGATCAGTCTGACTAATCAGACTATTTCAACTATTTAGCATTTATTATTTAATACTTTTTAATGTATTAAATAATAATAATAATACAATTATCAAGGACATGACTTTACACCACAAAAAGTGCCTGGAATTAACATTTTAAAGAGATATTTCCACATGATTTAGCCCATGTAATAGTTTTGTTGGTATAAATTGATGTATTCAGGTTGATTCAGCAATATTCTATATTTTTTATTTAAAACCAGTAAATTTTCGAGTGTATTTGCACTCCAAGTGAGAGATACAACAGCTTCTTTCATTATGTTGTGTGCGCAGAACTCTGTGAGTAGTCAATAACTTTGTACTGATCTTGAGGCTCAAACAGTCATGTGAATGGTCATAGAGGGGCCCAATCTGATGTGATCATTTTTATTTATTTAATTATTGAAGTTTTTGCCTTTATTTGACAGGACAGTATAATGGAATATAATGACAGGAAGCGAAGTGGGCGGGATCCATTTCGTGGAAAGGTCCACAAGTCAGGATTCAAACACGGGACACCCAAAGCGCAACAACACTATATGTTGACATGCTGTCTAAGAGGCTATCAGTGCCGACTGACGTGATCATTTAAAGTTTTTATATATATAGATAAATACCAGAACCAAAATCCAAAAGATTCAACGTGATACATCAAAATTATTCTGTTTTCAGCTATAACAAAACATAACTCTTTATTTTGCTATGTTG
>NW_015508833.1:11642-16392 GCF_001515645.1 Sinocyclocheilus grahami | reverse complement strand
TGCAGCGTTTCTTCATTTTCATGTGTTGTGAGGATTTGCGGCGCGTTTCTTCATTTGCATGTGTTGTGAGGATTTGCAGCGCGTTTCTTCATTTGCATGTGTTGTGAGGATTTGCAGCGCGTTTCTTCATTTGCATGTGTTGTGAGGATTTGCAGCGCGTTTCTTCATTTGCATGTGTTGTGAGGATTTGCAGCGCGTTTCTTCATTTGCATGTGTTGTGAGGATTTGCAGCGCGTTTCTTCATTTGCATGTGTTGTGAGGATTTGCAGCGCGTTTCTTCATTTGCATGTGTTGTGAGGATTTGCAGCGCGTTTCTTCATTTGCATGTGTTGTGAGGATTTGCAGCGCGTTTCTTCATTTGCATGTGTTGTGAGGATTTGCAGCGCGTTTCTTCATTTGCATGTGTTGTGAGGATTTGCAGCGCGTTTCTTCATTTGCATGTGTTGTGAGGATTTGCGGCGCGTTTCTTCATTTGCATGTGTTGTGAGGATTTGCGGCGCGTTTCTTCATTTGCATGTGTTGTGAGGATTTGCCGCGCGTTTCTTCATTTGCATGTGTTGTGAGGATTTGCCGCGCGTTTCTTCATTTGCATGTGTTGTGAGGATTTGCAGCGTTTCTTCATTTGCATGTGTTGTGAGGATTTGCAGCGTTTCTTCATTTGCATGTGTTGTGAGGATTTGCAGCGTTTCTTCATTTGCATGTGTTGTGAGGATTTGCAGCGTTTCTTCATTTGCATGTGTTGTGAGGATTTGCAGCGTTTCTTCATTTGCGTGTGTTGTGAGGGTTTGTAGAGCGTTTCTTCATTTGCATGTGTTGTGAGGATTTGCAGCGTGTTTCTTCATTTGCATGTGTTGTGAGGATTTGCAGTGTTTCTTCATTTGCATGTGTTGTGAGGATTTGCAGCGTGTTTCTTCATTTGCATGTGTTGTGAGGATTTGCAGCGTGTTTCTTCATTTGCATGTGTTGTGAGGATTTGCAGCATGTTTCTTCATTTGCATGTGTTGTGAGGATTTGCAGCGCGTTTCTTCATTTGCATGTGTTGTGAGGATTTGCAGCGTTTCTTCATTTGCATGTGTTGTGAGGATTTGCAGCGCGTGTGTTGTCAAACTGATGAAGATGTTTTCTTAATTTGCTGGTGTTTTTTCAATTTGCATGTGTTTTCTTAAGTTGCAGCGCGTTGAGCTCTCTCGGCCACCGTAATGTTGCATACAAAAATCTTTCATCTGTTATTAAAATACAGTTTAATTTTATGGCTTACTTGGTTTTTTTTTTTTTAGATGGCTTATCAAAACTACTTGAGTTATCCAGCCAAAGGCAGTAAGTGTTTTTTTCTATCTTCTATATTTTTGTTAATATTCCCTAATTACTAATTATGTACTGTATATATATATAATAGTAAAAGGCCTGTGGTGAATGGATTTTGCAAATCCCTTTTGTTTTATCTTCATATTGGTTATTAAAACAGCATAAATTAGATTTTGGACTTTATTTGCTTCAGAAGAGACTTGACTTCTTGGAACCTTAATTAAATAGCCTGAAGTTAAAACAAAAACTACCTCCAAATTCTCCGCAACTTCACTGTTTATCGCCATGTGAGCACATGTAGATATACCTGAATAAACAATAATAAAATGAGATCACAGAGAGGGGGTTGGTCCCAAACATACCCAGTACCTTCTCACATATGCCACCTCATTTTCTGATTCAGTGATCTCTAAAGTCAACACTGATTATGCCTTTTGAGGGCAACAACCCCAGATAAATCAAAGAATACACAAAGACAGAGTCAGGCACACACAGAAGCACATTCACTAATTACAAAGAAGAGGAGAGCAGGGGTGCTGCAAATCGTTTCTTCAACCCCTGAGTCACTGCTACCCCTAATAAAGTGACAGAACACACACACACACACACACAGCACTGTAGCATGTCTGGGCCAAGTCAGACAAAATACTACTTGATAAATGTGTGACAAACTTTCCTGAAAACAACGCTTCACCTCTAACAGGATGTGACATTCTACAGAGTGGTTTCTTCTCAGCACCTGAGCACAGGCTGATGTGGGCTGCAAAGGTCATTTTATCAAGTTGTTATTCATCTTGTAATATTTAATAAAGCTTTTAGTAAAAGCAGTGCATTTAGACATAGAGGTCACTTAATTGTTGATATGTGGTCTTGCATGCATTGGTGCATGATGGGAATTATTCCTAGAGACAAGAACAAAACAACTGCCTTCGAGAAGTTCCCAGAGGCTTCATTTTAGGAATCTATGGGAGTGTACAGAGGTTGCGAAAAATTCAAAATGGAAAAATTGGTTTTCTTTCAATTCATGAGCTGAATTGAATTGGACACTCCAGGATGAGTCCAAAATTGAACTGACAGGCAAATGAATTTACTGAACTGTAAAGTGCAAGAAGAATTCCAATGGACAAATGAATATACATGGCAAATTAAACATGACAATTTTAATATACACTTTAATGTTTATGAGTTATAGCCAGAATTCTTTTTTCTTCTGTAACACAGTTATGTCATAATTATTCAGCCCCATCCAACGCTGCTGCTTTTAAGTAACTTATTTGTATGGTATTGTATGGTACAAAATTGTGTTAAAATACAAATCCCAATGGACAAATGAATATACATGGCAAATTAAACATGACAATTTTAATATACACTTTAATGTTTATGAGTTATAGCCAGAATTCTTTTTTCTTCTGTAACACAGTTATGTCATAATTATTCAGCCCCATCCAACGCTGCTGCTTTTAAGTAACTTATTTGTATGGTATTGTATGGTACAAAATTGTGTTAAAATACAAATAGGCTTTTGGAAACTCTATAACAAAACTAAAGATGAGTAGTAGTCAAAAGAGCTCTCACAAAGGCTATGGAAAAAAAATTATTGTATTATATTAGAAAGCCTGTGGCTAAGTGTATGGTCTGAGATGGAGTGATGTGACCCACCTAAAACTTTTTGGAGCCATGGATCAGTGGTATGTCTGGTGCAAAAAAAAGGCAAAGCTTATGAGCAGAAGAACACAATTTCTATGGTCAAACATGGAGGTAGACCTGTCCTGTTATGGGGGTGTTTTGCAAGAATTGGAAATCTTGACTGTATGAAGGACATTATGGTTTCCTTAAAGTATCAGGCCATTTTGGCAAAGATTATGATGCCTTCACTTTAGAGACTAAAGCTGGATGATCAATGGACTTTCCTGCAGGACAGTCATCCCAAAGTATACATTAAAATCTACTTAAGCTTGGTGCAAGGATTGGTCATAGAATGTTCTTGAGTGGCCTTTTCAATCTTCAGATTTAAATCTCATTGAAAATATTTGGTGGAATTTGAAGAAAGCAGTGACAATGTGAAAACCAAAAATTATCAGTGATCTGGAAGCTTTTCCAAGTGAGGAATGGGCCAAGTAGACAGAAGTTTCTAAACTCTTACAGGCAGCGTTTATTGAAGTTTATTGAAAAGGGGGCAGTAATAATGGTTAGAGAATCTGACTGACAGCCCAAAGGTTGTGGTTATGTGTGTGGTCACTACTGTGTGTGTGCAGAGCACTAATTAGTATGGTTCACCACTTGGCCACACGTCACGTCACTTAGTCACTAAAAGATTTGCACTTAATTTGACTTTTGGGGGTTGAATAATTTTTTATATGAATGTTTAAAGCCAATTAGATTTTTTTCATCAACTTTACACTCTCAAAATCACTCAAATGTGTATTAATAATCTTTCTCAATAGTTTATTTATGATATCCACATTATCAACTACAAATAGTAATTGAACTAATTAATTAAATGAATAGTTAATAAATTAATAATTCAACACAAATTTTATTAAAATAGCTGTCACGGTGTGCCTACTGTGTCGGAGCGAGGGAGCGAGGAGACGTAGGGACATTTACAATGAGCAGTCTTTATTAATCAATAGGACAAGGAGCACACACGTAGCACCAGGGAATGACGTTTAGACAGGACACAAGACTCAGGAAACACAGGGCTAATATATTCAACCAAATGATGGACTAATAAGATGATTAATGAACTCAGGTGGAAACTAATGGAACTTAATGGGAACAGGAACAGGAAAACCAAATATGGGCAAGAAACATGGGAGAAACTAGGTCATGGAAGGCACATGGGGAGAAAAACACAAGACACAGGACTGACATTACTCCCCGTGGATGCTCTGGAGGCCCCTCAGTACAGGCTTACACAGGACGGCAGGCCTCCACAGCGGTACCCATTCCGGGACCCATGGTGGATCAGGCAGTTCAGGGCACCATGGCGGATCAGGCAGTTCAGGGGGCCATCGCGGAGCAGACAGTTCAGGAGGCCATGGCGAAGCAGACAGTTCAGGAGGCCATGGCGAAGCAGACAGTTCAGGAGGCCATGGCGAAGCAGACAGTTCAGGAGGCCATGGCGAAGCAGACAGTTCAGGAGGCCATGGCGAAGCAGACAGTTCAGGAGGCCATGGCGAAGCAGACAGTTCAGGAGGCCATGGCGAAGCAGACAGTTCAGGAGGCCATGGCGAAGCAGACAGTTCAGGGGGCCATGGCGGAGCAGACAGTTCAGGGGGCCATGGCGGAGCGACCTTTGTGGCCTGACATAGGAGCATCGGCCCTCCCTGGGCTTGACGTGGGAACAGGAGCCCTCTGTGGGCTTGACTTGGGGACTGGAGCCCTCCTTGGGCTGGACATGGGAACTGGAGCCCTTTCAGGAGCGGACTCAGGGGCTGGA
>NW_015508833.1:8964-10081 GCF_001515645.1 Sinocyclocheilus grahami | reverse complement strand
GGCGTACTCCATGAAAGGGAAGATCTCTGCGGGCTAGGGCGGCGAATCTCACGCCGGTTTCCATGATCGTGGGGGGAGAACGGAAAACAAAACACTTTCAAAACAGGAAACAAAAATGAGGAGAAGGGGCGCCGCTTACTGTTCAGTCCAGTCTTCTGTCACGCTGCTGCTACTGTGTAGGAACAAGGAGACGAAGGAGCGCGGAGACGGAGGGAATCCAGAACAAATATAGACTTTATTTATCCAATGGAACACACACATAGCACAGGGGATTGACGAACAAGACCGGATGCAAGACACAGGAAAAAACAGGGCTTAAAACACTAGAACAAAACGACGAACACCTGACACCAATGAATATAATCAACATGAGGGAGAACCTATTTCACAGGGGGGAACATAGAACATGTGGGGGAGAAAAACAGACACAAAACAGTCCATGGGCGTGACAGACTGTAAGTAACATGTATGATGTGGTTAATGGGTTTAATAACTTCTTTGTAAGTGTGGGACCCGAGACTGGCTGAGGAAATCAAAAGTCCACAGAAAGAAGTAGGAGAGGTGAAGGCTGTGGATTTTTTAGACAGTAATCCAAATTCAATGTATTTGAAACCAACTGACGAAAAGGAGATTACTGAAACTGTTAGTCAATGGAATAATAAAAAGTCCACAGACTGGAATGACATTGATATGGCTTTTATCAAGGAAATCATTGGTGCAATTGTTAAACCATTAACATATATTTGTAATTTGTCTTTCAAAACAGGTGTATTTCCAAGTAAAATGAAATATGCTAAAGTCATTCCATTATATAAAGCTGCAGAGAGAAATCAGTTTACTAATTATAGGCCGTTGTCTTTACTCTCTCAGTTTTCTAAAATATTGGAGAAAAAAAAGCATGAATTGTTAGTTGATAGTCAGTGTAGATTTAGGTCGAACAGATCTACATACATGGGATTAATGGAGTTAATTGAAGACATTACCAGTTCTATAGATAGCAAGAAATATGCAGTGAGAAAATGTATAGATTTTTAAAAAAAAAAGCTTTTGATACAATTGATCACCGTTTATCAATTAATAAATTGGAAAAGTATGGTATCAGAGGGGTTGCACTTGA
>NW_015508833.1:6572-7825 GCF_001515645.1 Sinocyclocheilus grahami | reverse complement strand
TCTTTCTCATTGCCACTTCAAAGGGGGCTCATTGCCATAGACTGAGATCTGAGATCTAAGCCTATTTCCACAGATCTACTTCTTCAAAAGCAGCTCCTTCTCAATTCTGTTTTACACGTTTATTTGACTGACTTTTTCTTCCCTCCCATCTTTTTTTCAGCCTGTCACACAAAAGCAGAGACAAAATCAGAACACAGTCCCTGAGGAAACTAGTATAAAAGGTGGAAAAAAGCAAAAGAAGAGAATCATTTCAGATATAGTGGCAGACAGATGAGAAAGAATGCATAATATATGCATAATTAAAATAAATAAAAAAATTGAGGAGTATATCTACAGTCTGGTTTTCTCTTCAGCAGTGGTTTCTTAAGCAAAGGGCTGTGTAATAAATGTGCCATTTAATAATTCATTGGATTAAAGCTGCAGCATAACAAATGGTTGAAGTGAACTGCTGGGCTCCTGTGTTTAGGAGTGTTGCTTAATAAGAGATGGCAAAAGCATATGTTGAAGACTTTATGTGTCGATGAGCCATGAATACTCTGAGGGAAGTGACATGAGATTCATTTAACCGATAGATCTAGGCTCTATTGCGCCAACACGTCAGAGTTCTCTTGTAAAAGATTGTGCCTGAAATGCATCTCCCTCTTCATTTAATGCCCTTGTGTTTTGGTTGTGAGGGTTCAAAAAAGAACTCTGCCACTATTAAAAGATGGTGAGTCATGATAGTGAGATATCAGCTGTATTCAATTATGGATCGTTTCACACACATGCGCAAAGCACAAAGACAGACAGGAGCGTGCCTCATCCCCTTCACTAAGCTACTGGACTACTGAATTCTACATCTTATAATGCACATTATTTATTTAAGTCGTATCACACAAGCAAGCTGTTCAAATCTCTAATCAAAAGCTGTGATGATATTCAGACAGTCAGCATGATTTTAAATGTGACATTGCGTTTAAACTGTACAATAGTTCAGTAAGGTTTACTGAGAAGCTTACATTTCAGAAACAATATTGCAACTATTTTTGTACCCAAAACAAAAATGCAAATAAATTCAAAGTAGGATCAACCCTCAGGTACCTCAGTACAACACAGAGCAGTGGCAATTCTGAATGAATGAGGCTGAATCTAAAACTGCATAAACTCGCATACTACTTATTACTATTTCTGCCCTATACATGAAAGAAATAGTATGAATAGCATTATAAATTAGCTATTATGAATCTGCTCTAAACATCCAAGTGTCGTTAAAA
>NW_015508833.1:4482-5187 GCF_001515645.1 Sinocyclocheilus grahami | reverse complement strand
TCTAAATTAAAAAGTAATGCATTACTTTACTAGTTACTTGAAAAACGTAATCTGATTGCATAACTCGAGTTACTTGTAATGCGTTACCCTCAACACTGGTGATTTTGTCTTCAAAGATCGTTTTATACACCTAAAATATGAAGTCATAAGGAAAGCAGCAGCTTTGAAGGACAGATTATTAAAAAAAATGCCTTCAACAAGCATGTACAGAGAGTACACAGGAGGCATAACAAACATTACTCTGATAAGTCGTCTGATAAGATCTCTTCTTAACATAGATTAAAGCTTAGCAGCATCACATGCACATGGTACATTATCAGTCACAGCCCAGGATATATTGTACTGAACTGCGTCTCATTTCTCACATACTCTGCACACCATTAGAGGAAGAGAGAAAAAACAAAAGGGGTCATGTTCACATATTTTGGAAGTGTAGGAGCCTGCCAGCATCACAGGCATCGCCACCCCAATGCCAGGTGCTTGTGTTTCCATCATTGTCCAAAACACTCTGTTAAAATTGTGTTACCTGGGCATTGGGCCATACTTCGTTTAGAGCAAACATAACCCTTTGCTTTCAAAGAGCTCAACATCAAGATCAGACAACAACATTCTTTTTTTTTCTTCTTCCAAATGGCTTCTAGCAAGTTCAAGTGTCTTCATTCTGGCTACTCTCTATCTGTGAAGTGTTGAAGAGATTTCTGATCA
>NW_015508833.1:2380-3206 GCF_001515645.1 Sinocyclocheilus grahami | reverse complement strand
TGCAGGTTACCACTTTTTGCATTGTGTGTAAAATGCAAGACTCAGAAACTTTTTGGCATGGTAGAATGTATTGTTAGTAAGTAACTGCACCAATCAAAAAAACAGCAGAGACCTACAGTATATCTAGTGCAGTCATGGGAATAGCTAAAATATTATGCTTAATCCTAAAAATCCCAGGTTCACTTTCTTGTCTTTGTTTACCATTCTCACAGTCCCTGACTGAACACAGACCTCTGTTGTTCCAGAGAGGCTGTTAGTGATTTGCTCTTTGGAGAAGTGACAATAGATATCTGATTTAACATGGTGTAGAGGCCCATTTAGTTTGTCCAGGAGGCTTCATTAAGGCATTGACGCAAATGTCCAGGAAATTAAGCAATAGGGCAATAAGTGTGTGCGTGTGTGTACGGATGTGTGGCTACAGTAATTGTAGTCCAGTGCCAGAAAGTAACTTGACAATGAGAGCTGAAATGTGCTATTATTTTTCTCAGCCTGTTGCTTCCTCAGTTAATAACAAATTTGGCATCATCATGACACCAGAAATATCCCCCATTTTGTGAGATACTGGTAAGATAATGCAAATTACAGACCAATGCAGCCCCAAGAGACTGAGTAGACTGAGAGAGGCTGTGTGCAATGTGCAAACATCAATTCTTGTACCGCATTTAATCTGCATCGCATCATCATTTACCTGATTCAGTTTCACCCAAACCACAAACATTACTTCAAATAAATTAAAAAGCAGCTTCTCGCAGCTTCTCTATGGGAGGAGCCAAACAGAAAACGTTGTGCTTTGTATCTCTCTGCCTAAAAGGAACACTTTACCAAA
>NW_015508833.1:0-1549 GCF_001515645.1 Sinocyclocheilus grahami | reverse complement strand
GTTCAGGGGGCCATGGCGGAGCAGACAGTTCAGGGGGCCATGGCGCCACAGAAAGTTCAGGAGGCCTGGCCTCGGCACTCGGCCCGACCTCTACGGATGGATCCCTATAACCCCCCCTTCCCAAAATCCTTGGGGAGAATATTGGTTTCTGAATCCCTCCGTGGGCAGGATGTGGGAACAGCGGCCCTCACTGGGCTGGACGTGGGGGCTGGAGCCCTCCTTGGGTTGGACGTGAGAACTGGAGCCCTCTTAGGGCTGGACGTGGGAACTGGAGCCCTTTCTGGAGCGGACTCAGGGGCTGGAGCCGACACTGGAGCAGACTCAGGGGCTGGGATGAGGGCGCTGAACAGTCTTTTTCTCCTCATCCTCTTTTGGTTAGGGGTAAATGGAGCGACCGGCAGGCCTGACTTCGGAACAGCTAGTGGACTTGACTTCGAAATGGCGGTCGGGCTTGAGAGTGCAGTGGCTGGTGGCCTCGACTTCGGAGCAGCCGGTGGGCTGAACTGCTGAGCAGCCGGCGGGCTGGTTCTGGATCGGGGTCGGACACTCTCCAGACACCGGAGGATTCCTTCCCTCCAGCTTAGTCCTGTGGTGTCTGGGAGGTCAACCGGGCGGCAGTAATTTGCCCGGGCGAACTTTATTAATGGTAGATCTCTGCAGGCTAGGGCGGAGAACTTTGTGGCGACCTCCATGGCCGCGGGGAGAAACAGGAAAACAAAAGACTTTCAACAAACAGGGACAAACAAAAAAACAAACAAACTTTCAACAAAAAAACGGGGAGAAGGAGCGCCACTTACTCTATTGTTTCGGTGCGGTATTCTGTCACAATACTGTTACTGTGGAGGAGACGAAGGAGTGCAGAGACGAAGGAGATTCAGAATTCATCAGTCTTTATTAAATCCAAATAAAGACACACATGGAACGGGCAGGAACACACAGGGGTTAGACGTATAATTCTAGATGCAGGACATGGGAAAACACAGGGCTAATATACTCTGAACTAAATGGGGAACACCTGGAATAAATGAACATAATTACCATGTGAGAAACTGGGTAATGGAAAGCACGTGGGGGAGGAAAACACAAGACATGGAACAAAAGTACATGTAGTTAATTAATATACTCAATACTTAAATGTATAATTACACTGTAACAAGGACACCTTAAAATAAAGTGTAACCAAAAAGACATATAGTGCATGAAGAGATCTTTTGAACCCGACATAGTATACACAGTATACACAAAAATATATTTTCTTTTTTAATTCTCCAAATCAATATCTGGCACTCTGTGGACAGCGATGCAACTGATAACCTCTTTTCACTCAATATCTACTGGCATACAAGGAAAGAGGTAGGAGAAGAGTTAGGAGAAAACAAAGGAAAAAGAGAAAAAAAAGTACTAGTATTTCCATTAATGTTTTGTTGTGGAAAGTTTTATGCACATATCCTGGGGAAAACGTTTGCTTAAGATCAATTTAATTCTGAAGATCTTTAATCTAATCAGTGTTCAGAACAGCTACATAGAGAGCTGGTGCAATGCATAAACA
>NW_015508832.1:18137-18736 GCF_001515645.1 Sinocyclocheilus grahami | reverse complement strand
TGTCGGTAGCAAGTAAGCTCTTCCGCATAAACCTTAACGGTAGCGAGCGTACGGCACGTGCTGCTGTAACGTTAATCATTATATTCAGCATCAATCTAAACTCCCGCCGCGGCCTTATCAATTAACCCCACCGTCTGCTCTGAAAGTACCTATGTGGAGCCAAAAAATACATAGTACAAAAAAATGAAGTATCAATTATTTAATTCATATCCAGGTAACCTACCTTAGAAATTTTGATTCCATCTTGATTCACAGTTTTGGCTGTATGCAACAAACCAGATGAGCACTGTTCGGCTCCCTCTCCTCTTGCCATAACACTAATCAGAGATGTTTTTATTTCAGGAGCAGATCGAGCTTCTTTATTCTTGTGTTCAGGTTAAGTAACACTGTTTGACAAAGTGCTGCTTCCACGGGCTAAGAAAACGAGATGCTGGTCTCCACTTCTGCCTCGTTTGAATGCTGAAGTGTTCGTGTCCACTGTCCACGCCCACGCGGTATTTTTCCCACAGTCACGCATCACGCAGGCAAACGCCGAGATGAACAGTTTTATTTATTTATAAATACACACACACACACACACACACACACATATATATATA
>NW_015508832.1:15354-16670 GCF_001515645.1 Sinocyclocheilus grahami | reverse complement strand
GTTTCATTGAAAAAATATGAAACAATGCTTTTTCTTATCAGTTATGTACATTAGGGTTTATTGTTACATCTGTGCTGTTAAACTATAACTTTTTAATAGGCTACTTCAGTATGTTGTTATTTTAACATTACATTTCAGTTCTATTCGTAAACCCTAAAATGTTACTACCATTTGTTTTTACAGTGTAACTGTTCATAGATTGACTGAAGCATATACTTAGACTCTTCACATCAAACCTAAGGGTGTGTGTGGATTTTGAGCATTCAGCTTCTTCAGTGTGTTAATCACTGTTAAATGTGTATGTAGAGGTCATAATGTAGAGTGGTCTGTAACAAAACACACATACACATTCTGAAATGAGTATGCTGTATGTGAACCTGATGCTGTGGATCTGTCTTTTCTGTAACTCGCACGTGTTCTCATAAGCATGTGCATGTATGTTCATTCATGCACACACACGTTGTGTACTTGATAAGGCATGAAAATGGCTGGAGATTTTTGTTAAATGTGTTGCTCCATTTCTTCTGTGTGTGCCCCGTAAGAGTTGATTTCATTTCTGAAACTGATTTCTTGTCTGCAGAGCTATTGTCATGATTTGCTACAGATATGTTCTGTATTCTTGTTATCTATTATTATCATATGTTTTCAGAGAAGTAACAGCGTTTAAACTATTAAACTTCTCCACTATCAACAAAAACTGGGTTCTGACTGAGGCTATGGCTGCATGAATTTTAGGTTGTGGCGTCATCTGCTGGATAGCAATACAATTACACAGAATAAATAATAAAGACTACATGATTTAGCCAAACACAGCAAAGCAGAAAATAAAATGAGAGAGATTCTAACGTCAATTTCTAATGTCACTGTGAAAAATCAGTATGAGCACACTGAATGTGTATGGTCTCATGACATTTAAATAACAATTACAATGGCAGTTACATTTTAAACAGTCGTCTCTAATCTCTGCAGTTCACTTATCATGTCAATTGTGCCTTTTGTATGGCCCATTCTCAGAAAACAATGCCATTTGTGCTTAAAGATTTCAGTTTTTTTGTTTGTTTTTGAAAAACTACTGCCAAACTGACTATTTGACCAAAAATACCTTAAACAGTAGTACTGTGAAATATTATTTCAATTTAAATATCTAACCTAACTGTTTATTGTTTTAATATATTTTAAACGCAATTAATTCCTGTGATGTCAACGCTAAATTTTCCAGTCTTCAGTGTCTTATTATCTTTCAGAAATAATTCTAATTTGCTGATTTGGTGCTGAAGAAACATTTCTTATTATTATCAATATTGAAAACAGTTGTG
>NW_015508832.1:7548-14285 GCF_001515645.1 Sinocyclocheilus grahami | reverse complement strand
ATAGTGTTAATTTTATTTAATTTTTCCTACACAATTTTCTTATATTTATATTTATACCTTATTATAGGTAGTCCTATAAAAATACATGCATATTTTTTCTATATTATTATTATTGTCGTTCTTGTTGTTATTTGAATTAGGTCCCATTTCATTTCATTTTATTACTGTTAGTATTATGCAAACCCTTCCGGCAGGAAAGAAGAGAGTATGATCTTTCTTTCTGAATGAGGGGTGGAAGAAAGAAAATAAAATCTTTTGTTTTTCATGCAAGGAATTGTCATGTATCCTTTATGCAGTAGGAGGCGCCCGAACGCAGTCTGAGTTGAGTGTGTCCATGTGCTTCTTGAGAGGTGTGTGGGGGTTCTTTGTGTGTGTAAGTACTGCTCACTATAAGCTTTTTGACCACTTGACTGGCTGTTTTGACTGACCAGATTTATACAACAGATGTCCAGAGCTGTTAATAGAGCGTAGCAGGCTCAAATGTGTGTCTCCCAGACTTTTATATTTAGTAAAAATAAACCGAATGTACCCAACAGTTCTGGCCAGTACAGTAAAAGAAAATGCTGAACTGGTTGTTAGGACAACAATCACTGTTCCAGAACTCACATTTCTCCACCTTTCCTGTATGTGTGTGGGGGTTTGATGATGACGTAATACATCCAGTTACCATTTCAGCTGTACACACTTTCATGTTACAAAAGTACTAAAGACAACCACTACATTCCTACATTAGTGGACCTTTTCTTTGTCTTTAGCCTTAATCATGCATGCATGTGAGGAGCACACCAGACACATTTCTCTTTTAGCATTGACACTTTTTACTGTAATACATAAACATTTTACTTTCCATATCTACAAATTATCTTGTACACAGCTTTTGAAATAGACCAGTTTTAAAGATATTTCGGCATGATATGACCTGATAGACATTTCTCCACACAGTGTTTGAATGTGCTCTGGTCATTTGCGTAGATGTGTGATGCCCTATAAGGTCAAGCATTGGATAACACCTCTACTCGTCTATCGTTCAAGCTGTGCTCTCAGAGAGAAGTGTGTTGGGTGGCCAGGGGGTGGAGGGGTGCATGGATGGACTCTGATGTCAACACAACCATTAACTGCTCTGTACTAAACCACAATCTTCCATGTGAGTGCAAAATCCAAATGGCAAAAAAAATCTTGGCTCCACAAGAACAATAGCTGTGGCTATATCGCCAGAACAAAAGTAGCAGAGTTGGAATTTCTGACTGAAATCATATAATAAAAAGAAATGCATGAACAGTTCTCCAACAAATGTAAATTATACAACACTGATCACTGATTCATGAGACATGGACAAAAGAACTACATGTATTTAGTCTGTGGAATAGATTAATTGAGATAATAACTTTTACTGAAAAAAATCCACTTTGAAATGAATGAAATAACTATTTAATTTAATATAATCAGTAACACTTTACTTAAAGCCCTTATGTATAATGGATTATAAAAGTAGTTTTAATGCATTAATTATGCCTTGTAATGCAACTTATAATGCATTGTACAATCTCATGAACCACAGTTAATACATTATAATACTTATAAATTCATTGTAACTCTATGCATTTTAAATTTGGTTATAATTATTTACGACAAGATATAGGCTAATGTATTACAACACAGATTATGAATAATTATAATGCATTATACCCTTTAATAAACCTTTAATGCATTATACATGAAGGATTTAAGTCAAATGTAACCATATAATGTTGTAAAGAAATTGTTTGGGACATTTGGGAAAAAACAAAGCTTTTTTTTTTGGACTGGTGATGATTTAATGGGCAAGGGAAAAAAATGAAATTGTGGGAAAATGGGAACAGAATAAATAGGCCTATATCATTAATACAAATATTCTATGACACAAACTTTCATTTTCTTTCATTAGGTTTTGTAGCCTCTTTTGCACCAGGATGCAAAACAAGGATCAGTGACACCTCAGATCTGGTAATTTTATTACTATTATTTTAATGAATTGCATTTTATGTTTTATTTCCATTTTTTTAATATGGCATTGCTTTCAAATAACTGTTTTATAGAACTTTCTAAGTAGGCCTACTATTTGATATTTTGCCTACAACACTTTGGTGATGTTTAATATATATATATATATATATATATAATCATGATAATAAAGCACACCATAAATATAAAATTGCATTTTATCAACAGATACTTTAATAAAACGGCACAGAGTGCAGTGTTTGCGTCTAGCGCGTGTTGTCTTCACCAGTTCAGACACAAAATATTGATTAGTGCGTCACGCATCAGAAGACAATTAGAAGCACGCATAAACTCAATCGTGATTAGATTGTAGTAGTGACGTAGAGGCTTCTATTTTCATTCAAATACTTATTTTAGTGCTGCAAATTGCCTTCACATTCATAATAAGCGGCGGTTCACACGCTCTCCCCGCCCAGCGCCTCCGGTGGGTGGGTCCACGCTGAGCTCTCGCACACAAAGACGCAGATCTGGCGCGAAAGCACTTTCACCAGCAGCGGGCTGGGGGAGGGTGCGGCTGCACTGCACCACGCGGATCGATCGTTGCTGCCGTTGTAACAGGACACCCGCTTTATTTCCGCACGGGGGAAAAAAACTTTTCTCGTTGTTCAGGTTAAACGGCCGTGATACAAAGGCGGCTGGAGAAGCGCGCTATTGTTCAGTGAGCGCGTGTGTACCGGAGTTCTACCGGACGCTGCGCTTCTTTGTTCTGTTCTGCGCGTCCCGTAGACTCTGCAGGTCTGCGACCCCATGGTAAGTGCGTTTTTTTACACCAGAATACCATTAACTTGATCTGACATGAATTCAAAGTTCATTTCGTTGTAAACTTTGGCGTGAACCCGTGGGCTGTTGAACATTTCCTGGATCTTTTAATCGGACCAGGTGCTCCCTTTACCCCCTTGTTAGTGCGTCTAATCTTTATGGGAGTAATTTACACATTCACGTCGCAACCGTTGGTTTCTGTGAGCCTTTCAATCTGCAGTGGTTGGTTATAATAACCTGTTGGTGTTAATAAACTTGACTCGTATCTTTGGTTATTTTGGTGCTGCACAAACACTTGTTATATGCGATTATCTGTAGTTATGCATGTGCTACATAAATGCTATTGATAAGTCGCGAGCATAAGGGAGTGCGTGTAAAAATCGCGTTTGCAATGCATTTAGTGAATGTGTTTGCATGTAAATATTGTGCTTTTTAGCATTGCAAATGTGCATTAAAGTATGTTGTGAGATTAAGCAATGCATAGAGCGAGCACATGCAATTAGGGAGTGCGTTTTGCTTGTGCATTGCAACGCAGTTGAACTCCACGTGAGCAGGCATCATTTGATCTAATGACTCGTTGTCTTCACCGATAATCTTGTAGAAGTTCTGCAGCAATGCCCGGAGTCAACACTCACACGCTGTACGGCTGGGACATGGAGCACTACTTTTACGACGAGATGGACACCGAGGAGGATTTCTTTAAGTCTACAGCCCCGAGCGAGGATATATGGAAGAAATTCGAGCTACTTCCCACCCCACCCATGTCGCCCTCAAGGACGCTGGATAGGGACTGGCTACTGTCGTTACCGGGGGACCGGCTCGGGTGGGCGCCGCCTAAGGTATTAACATGTGATGAGGAGTACGAGGGGCTGCACAAATTCGACCCACTGGACATTTTTGGGAATTTGGGCTCTATCGTTATCAAAGACTGCATGTGGAGTGGCTTTTCCACGAGTCAGCGGCTGGAAAAAGTGGCTCACGGCGAGCGAGCTCCGGTGACTGCACAGATTCAGACGTCGAGCGCACAGAAAGCTGCTCGTGCCGCATCGGGCACGCCCGTGACCGGGACCCAGGCGTCACAGTGCGTGAACCCCGCCGCAGTCCTGGAGCTCCCTGTCCCTCATAACAAGAAAGTGGCTGCGGGCTCCTCCGGTTCTGAGTGTCGCTCTGACTCATCCGGTAAGAGACGATATGTTATTACCTCCCAGCATTGATGGCATGAGTTGATATGTACTTCAGAATAATGCTGACACAATGAGGTGATAGTCTGCTGTATAACATGTGCTATGAAGATGGAACTTAACCAAGTAATTAATATGTAACTTGGGTTCAGACCATATTTGGCAGTTGGTTAGTGTAGATCTCCAAAGAAAATTGTTCCACAAGAAGCCAAAGCCACTTGCCGACTAAAAGCCGATGTGGAGTGTGAATTTGTGGAGCGTATTCCATTCCTCTCCCCAAAATACTGTAGTCCATTCTATCTCCTCACCCTTTTTTTTTTAAATTACTCCCTGTACAGCAGTGAGGGGAAACTCCGCTCCTTTCACCAGAGACGCTTAACTTCTTAAAACAATTTTAGTTGCATGTAAAGAGAACTTTCTGACTTTATTATTTGTAGTATTTATGTAAAATTGTATTTTAAATGATCTTTTATTTAGTTGGTTGCAATGAAAGCATTATTTATGTTTAATGTATTTTATTTGTACAATTTTAGTTACGAAAGCCATTTTTAATAGTTTTAGCCAACAACCGCACTGTTCACGCATCCAAATCAGTTTTGGGAATTTCTTTATTATAATGGGTCTTTGAAGTAATTTGGTAGTTTTAAATAGTTTTGCCATTAAAATGACCACAGAAGTTGAAAAACGTAACCAGCTCATGTAGCAGTAGAGATGGAATGCAACTTCCTTGCGAAGAACCGTAAAACATTCAACAGATTGACTTATTGAGGTGAAGTGAATAAACCACTACAACACATTGGTAGATTTATTTGTTTGATTCCTTGTGTATATATATTTTTTGGTTTGTTTTGAGTCTGATCAAGTGTTTTTGCATTTGGAAAAGATGTCTCGATTGATTTGAAATGTTTTGCTAAATGTGCCAAATGTTTTATCGCCTCAGATGACGATGATGATGAGATTGACGTGGTGACAGTAGACAACCGACCAAAACGTGGCCGCCCTCCAAGTCGCCGTACACCAGTAACCATTACAGTGAGTGCTGATCCATTTGGACCATGTCCCAAGCGCTTCCATGTGTCTCTGCATCGGCAGCAGCACAATTACGCTGCCCCCTCCCCTGACACGGATCCTGAGGATGACTTTGATGAGATGGAATCTGTGAGCAAACGGCCACATCTGGAGCCTTCATCCTCTCCCTCATCTCTACTTTCTTCACCTGCCACATCGGACTCTGAGGACTCCAGCGAGCAGCGTCGGAACTTTCTGGAGAGAAAGAGGAGAGACGACCTTCGCTCAAGGTTCCAGGCACTCCGGGAGGAGATTCCAGGTTTGTCTGTATCCTCAAAGACCTCGAAGGTGGCGATTCTGAAGCAGGCGACGGAGTACCTGCTGCAGCTGCATGTGCGCCAACGGCGTCAAGCTCAGGAGAAGAGAAAACTCAAAGCCAAACAACAACAGCTTCTCCGCAGGATCAGTGTATTACAGAACTCCTAAAGAAAAAAAAATCTGCTTCAACTCGGCACAATATTTCCAAAGCTCATTATGGACTAGATTGATTGTCATTCAGTGAAATGACACTTAAAACACTGCAGGGAGGTCTTTAAAACCACATTGAATTATGCCCTTCTTGAAGGGATCTGTACATGTATGTGTGTGTACTGGGCTTTAGACTTTAGTTGAGATGTGGTGAACTTTGTGTGAGGAGACAATGACAAATGTGCACATGCAATGCCTTTATAAACCTCAGCGGATGGCGATGCAGAGGAAGTTATTGATGAATTTACCTCCGTAGCGAGAAGGGTGGGTGGTGTGTAGGGTGTATAATGTGAGGGGAGCATGGTGTTCGAAAACGTTGTGTAGAAAATTTGAAGTGTCTTGTTCATAACATGATCTGTACAAAATCTGCTGTAAATACTGTATTCAGAGGATGTTCTCCTCCTGTATCTACTCATGATCTGCACAGAGATTCTATTTTGTTAAAGAATAAAGCATCTAAAATGACATGTGGCTTTACCTGTTATTTTTGTTTGTTTTAATGAAATTTGGGCTTCTCTGCACATTTTCTCAAGTACACAATCTATTCTGAAATGCAAGAACCTGGATCCAAAACTAACACTTGACAACTTGAGATTTTCTTTCTTGTTCCTGATCTAGCATAGGTGGCATAATTCCACTAAAGGAACTGGAACAAAATCCATCTAATAAAAATGTGGTTTAAACTTATGTAAAGTTCTTGATTAACCTGGTAAAAAGTTGATTCAGAAATTAGATGTTTGTCTTGCACTACTTAGTCTTGTGCAGCAAAACGATTAAGATAAGTTTTTCAGATCCTTCCCTCTGTGTGCCTGCGGTTAAAGCAAAGAGGAAGTAGCCTGGATATTTACTGAAAAACGGGTAGTCAAAAATCACCTTTACCCCCGTTATCCTGAACAACAGGTTAAACGGTGAAATGGTAGAGGTGTGAAAACTGACTTGTGCTTCTGGGAGTATCATTTTACTTACAATTTGAATAAAAACTAAATTTGTCAGTCACATACAGAAGCTTATTCCCTTACATGTACTTTAAATGCAGTCACGCATGTCTCATTTGTTCAAATTAATTCTTCAATCTGCAGAAGTGGGGAAAGGTGCGTTTTGGGATGCTGGAATCCGAAAGAGGAAGTGATGCAAGCAGCACTATGCCTTTTCCTGTATATTTGAATTTCTTCACCACATTGGGATTAGTTTAGTGTGTTACAAAACTTTATAAAAAAAAAA
>NW_015508832.1:6544-7071 GCF_001515645.1 Sinocyclocheilus grahami | reverse complement strand
AATAAATGTTTCTTGAACACCAAATCAGCATATTAGAATGATTTCAGAAAGATCTTGTGACACTGAAGACTGGAGTAATGGTTGCTGACATTTCAATTCTAAGTAATTTTTGTAATTTCATTTTTTAACTGTGATAGCATTTTACAATATTAATGTTTTACTGTTTTAAGGTGAAAAAAGAGTAAAAAGTGTTATGGGTGAAGTTAGATATGAAACTTGCCTGCTACTGGGTTGTGTACTGTTCCCACTGTTAAAAATTGTAACTTTATCTACTAGACATTTTTGTTATGGTGCAGCTATTATTGGTGTGTTTATTTTCCATCAGTGCTAAAAAGGTCATATCACTCTCCCTTTTATTCAGTCTATTACATAAGAATCCACACATAAACAGTGTCTCTCTCTCTCAGACATACAGCCCATACCGGCACCATCGCTGCCAACCACTGACCCAGATTCCATTCCCATAGAATCGCAGGAAGTCAGACAGCTCCAAACAACTGGTGACCCACTGATCCTAATGAAGCTAA
>NW_015508832.1:0-307 GCF_001515645.1 Sinocyclocheilus grahami | reverse complement strand
GACTAGCCCGGTTTTGATGAAAGCACCAACTCCAGTTCAGGAGCCTGAGGCTTTTGCACAGGATGACCAGCCTGAAGCCCCTGCGCAAGATGACCAACCAGAGCACAGGTACAGGTTATATAAACATAACGGGTGCAATTTCAGTATAGGCTAATTACTTTTGAGCTACAGGTATGCTTCTGATCCTGAAAGTTGAGGTCATGGGTTTGATTCTCAGGTAATGCATGAACTAGTTAAATATGTAACCTGAATGCAATGGAAGTAGGGCTGGGACAATAAATCGATGCATTGCAAATCGAGAAATGAT
>NW_015508831.1:17805-18762 GCF_001515645.1 Sinocyclocheilus grahami | reverse complement strand
ACAAGGTCCCCAGATAATACTAATCCTGTGCGAATAGGGCTAAAGTCTAAATATAAAATGCCTGTCAAAATTAACACTGGTTCCATGATTAGTTCATTCGTTTCCACCTGTGTCTGATTTATTATCTCGTTTGTCTCCAGCATTTAAAGGGTTAGTTCACCCAAAAAAGAAAATTAGCCCATAAATTACTCACCCTCAAGTCATCCTAGGTGTATATGACTTTCTTCTTTCAGACGAATCCAGTCGAAGTTATATTAAAAATTGTCTTTGATCTTTCAAGCTGTTTAATATGGAGCCAGACCGGCCTCAAAAATAATACATTTATAAAACAAAATTCCTAAATGCACAGCACAATTTACATTTACAAAATCCGATTTGTAAATTCAAAACACAATTCATAAATACAGAAGTAAAAGCATAAATATTTCCCCAAATGCTCACACAAAAGCATCTTACCTAAATAGAAGTAAAAAGTTTACACAAATATGTATATATAAAGTTCTTGAATTAATTTCCATCACACATTTATGAATGATGTTACATGTATTTATGGATCGTTGAATCTGCATTTGCAAATCATCACAAATGTGTGGACTGCTTTGAATTTGTGTGTGGTATTTTTGAGACCTTCCTGGCAGGTTAAGATTCATAAATATCTTTTTTTGGAGGATGTTCCGTTCAGCCAATCGCGGTGAGCTTTTAATCCACCAATCAAAACGCTCTTTACTGAACAGACTCACGAGGCTCATAGTCTCATAAGCCTGCTGTCTTATACACCAAAGTTGCACATACCCTGTTTATTCAGATCAATCTGTAATGTTATCAAATAAGTGTTAAATGTCCAGATATTTAATTTAATAACAACAATTATGTAATGTGTTCTGTTGTTATTAGTAGTAGTAGGCTATCACATTCGCAATAACTTTTGATCAGGCATTAAAAACAGCTATCACCACC
>NW_015508831.1:16221-17259 GCF_001515645.1 Sinocyclocheilus grahami | reverse complement strand
TATGAATGATGTTACATGTATTTATGGATCGTTGAATCTGCATTTGCAAATCATCACAAATGTGTGGACTGCTTTGAATTTGTGTGTGGTATTTTTGAGACCTTCCTGGCAGGTTAAGATTCATAAATATCTTTTTTTGGAGGATGTTCCGTTCAGCCAATCGCGGTGAGCTTTTAATCCACCAATCAAAACGCTCTTTACTGAACAGACTCAAGAAGCTGATTACAATTTCGTTAGCCTGCTGTCTTATACACCAAAGTTGCACATACCCTGTTTATTCAGATCAATCTGTAATTTTATTAAATAAGTGTTAAATGTCCAGATATTTCATTTAATAACAACAATTATGTAATGTGTTCTGTTGTTATTAGTAGTAGTAGGCTATCACATTCGCAATAACTTTTGATCAGGCATTAAAAACAGCGATCACCACCTAAGGGAGATTTTGAACACACACAGCGGAGATATTTCAGCATGGAGGATGAAAACCACACTCAAAGAGTGAGTAAAGTCGTTTTTTTATCTGATGGCATTTTCTTATCATTATAGCTGGTCACGATTGTAACTTTAGAACCCACTGACTACAAATCGTATTTAAAATTATGCAATAGTTTTGCATCGAAATCGTTGTTTTACTGATTGTTTATCGCCCATTCATCCTGTGATTACTAAAGTGTTCCTACAAACACCAGTTATAATATAAGAAAGCTGGCGTGGACTAACAACTTTGTAACACTGCACACTTAATTAACTAAAACAACCTTTAATCATAAGAAAATGCCATCAGATAAAAAAAACGACTTTACTCACTCTTCGCTTGTGTGTGTTCGAAATCTCCCTTACGTGGTGGTGATAGCTGTTTTAGCTTCTGAGCTTCTTGAGTCTGTTCAGTAAAGAGCGTTTTGATTGGTGGATTAAAAGCGATTGGCTGAACGGAACATCCTCCAAAAAAGATATTTATGAATCTTAACCTGCCAGGAAGGTCTCAAAAATACCACACACAAATTCAAAGCAGTCCACGCATGTGTGATGATTTAC
>NW_015508831.1:13692-15521 GCF_001515645.1 Sinocyclocheilus grahami | reverse complement strand
TGTCCAGATATTTCATTTAATAACAACAATTATGTAATGTGTTCTGTTGTTGTTAGTAGTAGTAGTAGTAGGCTATCAGAGTCGCAATAACGTTTGATCAGGCATTAAAAACAGCTATCACCACCTAAGGGAGATTTCGAACACACACAGCGGAGAGATTTCAGCACGGAGGATGAAAACCACACTCAACAAGTGAGTAAAGTCGTTTTTTTTATCTGATGGCATTTTCTTATGATTATAGCTGGTCGCAATGGTAACTTTAGACTGACTACAAATCATATTTAAAATTATGCAATAGTTTAGCATCGAAATCGTTGTTTTACTGATTGTTTATCGCCCATTCATCCTGTGATTACTAAAGTCTTCCTACGAACACCAGTTATACCATAAGAAAGCTGGCGTGGACTAACAACTTTGTAACACTGCACACTTAATTAACTAAAACAACCTTTAATCATAAGAAAATGCCATCAGATAAAAAAAACGACTTTATCGCTTGTGCGCTTGTGTGTGTTCGAAATCTCCCTTACGTGGTGGTGATAGCTGTTTTAGCTTCTGAGCTTCTTGAGTCAAAGAGCGTTCTTTGAATTTGTGTGCGGTATTTTATTTATGAATCTTAACCTGCCAGGAAGGTCTCAAAAATACCGCACACAAATTCAAAGCAGTCCATGCATGTGTGATGATTTGCAAATGCAGATTCAACGATCCATAAATACATGTAACATAATTCATAAATGTGTGATGGAAATTAATTCAAGAACTTGATATATACATATTTGTGTAAACATTTTTAATTTATTTAGGTAAGATGCTTTTGTGTGAGCATTTGGGGAAATAGTTATGCTTTTACTTCTGTATTTATGAATTGTGTTTTGAATGTACGAATCGGATTTTGTAAATGTAAATTGTGCTGTGCATTTATGAATTTTGTTTTATAAATGTATTAATTTTTGAGGCCGATCTGGCTCCATAGTTTAATGCCACTCAGCGGGTGTTGCATGCATCAGTCCAAAAGAAGTTAAATAAAAAGTGCCCATCCATTAAGAAAAAAGTCTCACACGGCTCCAGGGGGTGAACAAAGGCCTTCTGTAGCGAACTGATGCATTTCTGTCAGAAAAATATCCATATTCGAAACATAATAATCACTTTAATGTAGCTTGTGCTCACTGTTGTACACGGAAGCAGCTCTGCGCTGATGATGTATGAGCTCGGCTTTGCGCATGCGCCGCTTAGAAGTGACGAACGCGGAAGCGCAGGGGAGAGATCAAAACAAAACAACGGTCACTGATTGGAAGTAAAAAACGAGGATTTGTAAAGAAGAATGTTGGCTTATATTGTTGGTTCGATATAAGCCAACAGGAGACTGGTTTTCCTTTGCTAAAGTAAGGAAACTTTGCTTCCTTTGCTCCTGTTAACAATCATTGGTTTTCACAAGACTCACCGGCGCATAGGCAATGCCGAGCTCATACATCATCAGCCCCGAGCTCTTCTGTGGACAACAGTGAGCACAAGCTGCATTAAAGTGATTATTACGTTTTGAATATGAATATTTTTCTTACAAAAACGCATCAGTTCGCTACAGGAGGCCTTTGTTCACCCCCCGGAGCCGTGTGAGACACATTTTTTATGGATGTGCGCTTTTTATTTAACTTCTTTTGGACTGATGCATGCAACACCCGCTGAGTGGCATTAAACTATGGAGCCAGATCGGCCTCAAAAATTAATACATTTATAAAACAAAATTCATAAATGCACAGCACAATTTACATTTACAAAATCCGATTCGTACATTCAAAACACAATTCATAAATACAGAAGTAAAAGCATAA
>NW_015508831.1:0-13110 GCF_001515645.1 Sinocyclocheilus grahami | reverse complement strand
AATATTTTTCTTACAAAAACGCATCAGTTCGCTACAGGAGGCCTTTGTTCACCCCCCGGAGCCGTGTGAGACACATTTTTTATGGATGTGCGCTTTTTATTTAACTTCTTTTGGGCTGATGCATGCAACACCTGCTGAGTGGCATTAAACAGCTTGAAAGATCAAAGACAATTTTTTTATATAACTCCGACTGGATTCGTCTGAAAGAAGAAAGTCATATACACCTAGGATGGCTTGAGGGTGAGTAATTTATGGGCTAATTTTCATTTTTGCGTGAACTAACCCTTTAAGTCCTGTGCTCTCCCCTGGTCCTTTGTCTGCTATTATTTTGATCTACGTGTTGTGGTACCCCTTGCTTCTGGATTCCTTCTGTTTCTTGTGTGGATGTATCATTAAAAGACTGTTATTGGATTACTCCTGCGTCGTGCAGCCATTACAAAATAGCAGACCCACAAATTGAGTATTGTTTGGCAGCGTTTTTCTTTCTTTTCTTTTGTTTTGTTTCTTTTTCTCCCCCTCTCCTGGAATGGACCTGCCCGCAGTTCAACTCCTGTGCTTGGAGCAACAGGACCGTTCACTGGAGGACCACACCAGGGACTTTTTAGATCTGGCCTGCCAGCAAACGGTCCCGAGGAGGACTTCATCGCTTTCGTGGAGTGGGTGCTGGAGAGAAATGGACTGTATTTCTCCTTCTGCCTCGCCGAGGAGGACATCTCCAGCCCCACTTACGAACCAGACCAGTCAGCCATCATCCCGCTGCATGGAGCAATTGCCTGAGCCCACCACAGAAGGCGAGCCTGATCCTGCCGTGACACGTGAGCCAGCGCGTAAAGCCGCGATCATCGCCCCAGAGCCTGAGCCTCAATAATCGTCTGACCATGTGGGTGAGCCAGCAACGCCGTCAATTCCCGAGGGAGTTTTGGTGAAGATCGAGGGCTTGGAGGGAAGCCCTGCCCACACACTGAGGGTTTCTGGACATTATTATGAGGAACTGATGGACATTTTTCAAGAGGACTTAATAGACTGGTTTGGGGAGGTAATACCCAGTGCTCCTGAGTCTCCTATGTCTCTTGTGTCTCCGCTGGTTCCGTCCAGCCCTGAATCTCCTGCATCTCCGCCCAGCTCCTGTTCTCCTGTGTTCCCTCCCAGCCTCCCTCTCCCCGCCTCCTCTCCTAAAACCAGCCAGTTTCTCATCCCTATCTCCGCTGGTCAGTCCCTCAGCTCACCCTCAGCCAGCGCCATCTGGGCGCTCTGATCCGCCTCGGGACTTCCAGTCTCCAGCTCCGCCTAGGCGTGAGGATCCCCTGTCTCCGCCTCCAGTCTCAGAGTTCTGGACTCCACTTCTGTCCTTCGACCCATCGGCTCCGCCTTGGCTCCTAGCTCCCTCGTCTTCACCGTGGCCTGTCATCCCACTGGCTCCACCGGGCTCCCTCGTCCCTCCGGCTCCGCCTTGGTCAGTCGTCAACCATCTGCCGCCTCAGGACTCTACTCTGGCTTCACCTCGTCACTCCGTCCCTCCGTCCCTCCGGCTCTGTCAGGCTCCTTCTATTTGGCTCTGCCTTCATCCTCACTCGTTCTGGCTCCGCCACGGTCTTCCGGATCCCCGTCTCCGCCTTGGTCGCCTGAGCCTTCAGCTCTGCCTTGGCCCTCCGGATCTTCTGTGTGGCCCTGGTTCTCCATCTGCTCGGTTCCACCTGGGTCTCCACCTACAGCAGCTCAGTCTCCGGCAGTCGGCCCCCTGGTGTTGTCGGCCCCTTCTCCACCATGGCTCCTCCCGCCGTCGACTCCACCATGGGCCGCTATCCTGGCTGGCCTCTGGATCTCCACTGGCTCCTCCCTCAATCTACTCCACCCTGGCCCTATGAACTATGCCCCTTTCCTATTGCATGCCCCTCACCTGCCCCACGCCTGCCTCCTGAACATGTGTTGGACTGCTTTTGTCGGCGCGAGGGCGTGCCATTCCGGGAGTGGAGTGAAATGTCACGTTTCTGTTGTGTTTTGCTTTGCTCCCTGTGACCTAGTTTTCCTGTGTTCCCTGATTAGTTCATTCATTTCCACCTGTGTCTGATTTATTATCTCGTTTGTCTCCAGCATTTAAGTCATGTGTTCTCCCCTGGTCCGTTGTCTGCTATTATTTTGGTCTACGTGTTGTGCTACCCCTTGCTCCTGGATTCCTTCTGTTTCTTGTGTGGATGTATCATTAGAAAACTGTTATTGGATTACTCCTGTGTCGTGCGCCTCCTCAAAGAACACAGCAACCGTTACACTACCTACTACCTATTTTATATTTACTATCAAATACACATGTACTAACACTGCGAGTATTTAGCTCGGTTAAGAGATGTGGTGTGGATTTTCAAGAAGTTAGAGAGCGGAGGTACAATATCATCACGGCATGCGTCCGGATGGAGAGTGAACTGTTTACGGGCATTTCTTCAGGATTCTTCTACAAATGTTATTTGTGGATTTTGAGGTTTTATTTTTATTTAGCTGTTTATAAGTCACAGCAGGGTGAGTTTAAAGGGAAAGAGAACAACACAAAACAAGATTAGTTATTAGTGTTTTTAGTATTTTCTACACTTGATGAGGAGGATCAACTAATCTTTTTCCACCCAGTAATGTTTATGGCAAAGCTGAAGATGTAAAAAGCTCAATTTTTTAACAGCAGTTAAAAAAATGATAGTATTAAATCATTTTAATTTATTTCAAAGTTGTAGTATTTCTTATTCTTTCTTATTGAGGCTGTTTGATTTAGTTTACCCATAAATGTTAATTAATGCATTAACTATCAAACATGTACTAACATGTAATTAAGGCTGCCGTTATTCATGCGTGAATCCATATGACTCCAATTGTAGTTAAGGATAGCTCTTCATTCATTCATGATTAGTTAACAACTTTAATAATCATTAGTATTTGATGAATTAAGTATTAATTTAGGCATTAGTAAATGATTATTCATGTACCCTCATTGTAAAGTGTTACCTAACTGATATAGTGTAAGCAGATTTTTTTGAGGGTTTCAGCAATTTCTCAGGGATCAACTCTTAATATCAATATGAATGACACATGAATGCTCATAAATTTAAATAAAATTGAATCATAAATTGAAATCAGTGTCAATGGTTCTGAATAATGACTTGTAGTAAACAAGATGCAAAAAAAAATTATATTTCAAAGTTTCATATGGATGAATTAACTGTATCAATTTGCAAAGAAATATGTGCTCTCTAAAACATTTCAAGATCATCAAATGTTACCTTTGTTTTAGTATGTCAAAATGATATAAAAAATGTGTCAAGCTGCATGACATGACTTTATTTAAACTGAAAAGTTGCCTCTTTTTATTGTAGGAGCCTACATATTGCAGCCTTTAAGTGTATTCGTGCTAACCAGTAAACATGCCAACCTTCATGAATTTCTGATGCCCTGGGTGCTATCAGCATTTTATAAAATGTCAACCATTTATCTCAATGGAAATGTAAGATGAAGGCCATAATACTAATGTTGTCCACTAGACGGAGGCACAAGACAACCAATTCTTTTTTGCTTCTCTGATCAACAGTGGTGTTTCGTTCCTGAATGATTCAGCTGTTTTGAATGACTCTATTGTTTGAAAGAATCAATGATTCACTCATTTAGACAATGACTTGCCACCACCTGGCATTTTAAGTTTCATGTATTTTCCAACATTTTATGTTTCTATAGTCAATATTTTATATTTAATACAATAAGCTCATAACAACTTATGCAATTGTAACTGCATGCATGTACACAAGCTTAAAAAAGTATATATATATATATATATATATACAGCGGGTAAAATAAGTATTGGACACGTCATAATTTTTCCCAGTAAATACAGTGGGTAAAATAAGTATTGATCACATCACCATTTTTCCCAGTAAATATATTTCTAAAGGTGCTGTTGACTTGAAGATGAAACAAGGGTAGACATTTCAGTAAGACAATGATCCCAAACACAGCCAAGGAAACTCTCATTTGGTTTCAGAGAAGGAAAATAAAGCTGCTAGAATGGCCCAGCCAATCACCTGACTTGAATCCAATAGAAAATAAGAACTAAAGATCAGAGTTCATACAAGAGGCCCACAAAACCGTCAAGATTTGAAGCCTATGTGGAAGAATGGGCCAAAATCACACCTGAGCAATCCATGTGACAAGTTTCTTCACACAGGAGGCATCTTGAAGCTGTCATGACCAACATAGGCTTTTGTTGCATTAAATATATTTCAGTAGTTCAATACTTTTTCTCTGTGTCATTCCATTTTATTACACATAACTTAATTCCTGAACTTATTTGTTTTGTTTTCTTTGTATGTATGGATTACTTAGGTTGTTACCGACATCTGGTGAGAATTTCATGTCAACTGCACCTTTAGAAATATATTTACTGGGAAAAATGGTGACGTGTTCGATTCTTATTTTACCCGCTGTATCTACGGATGACACACCAGGGCTGTACAGTACATTTGAAAACAATTTATGATGTGTTTTTGCTCCAAATTCATTTCATAACATCAGCTGAGTGTTTGAAACAACTTCATTTTGTGATCTGACGTGGTTTCATATCACAGAATGAGGCAAAATCATTTTATAATATTCTATAATATTATAATATCTTCATTTTGTGATCTGACATGGTTTCATATCACAGAATGAGGCAAAATAATTGTATAATATTATAATATCTCAGTGATAAAGGCTATTAGCATTCCATTATAAACATATTCATATAAAAATACCCAACATGGCTTTAAGAACAAAGATAAATAATTTAGTTGCAATCGTTTGTTTATTGTCTTCATGTTTAATCTGTTATAACGTCTCTATCTGCATTTTATTCAGCTAAAGTGATAACTGAATGCTTCAGTCCATATTAGGGGTTTTCTCTCTCTCTCTCTCTCTCTCTCTCTCTCTGTGGATGTACGTATAAGATATCCTGACAAAAATTAAGAAACTACAATCCCTACCGAGACTCAAACCCATGACCTTTGGGTTACTAATCTGATTCGCTAATCATTAGGCCACATCTGCCTCAGAGGGGTGTCTGCCTTAGCATATTTTGTGGCGATAGCAAAAGTATTTTTGTTTGTAGACCCAGAGGTGTCACTAGTGGATGAAAAAGGCACACTGAGTATAGGGGGCCCAGAGGCATTGGTGTCCCTTGTGCTTCCTACCGAGTCAATGTACCCTTTTGAAGTCACCACCCATTTTTTGAGATCACTTTCCAAATTAGATCATATCATACAAATAGAAAATGCTACCTCTTGCACTCAGCATTCACTGCTCCACCCACTTTCTGCCATTTTGTATTTAAGAGAGAAGCATGTGGGTAATGAAGGGCTGAAAGTGATGTAGATGTTACAAAGTTGTTGAAATAAAATAAAATAAATAAATAAACAAACAAACAAACAAACAACCCAGGGATATGTCCCCTTTAAAATGGTTCAAAATTATGGTTCACTCCTTATGCCATTTTTGCTTCACAGATAGAATCTCAACTTAATCATCCACCTTTGGCATTAGCAAGGTCTTCAGCAGGTCTAAAGAGTGCAAAGAGAGGTTGGGTTATTCCTCCGTTCCATGTACCTGAGAATAGCAGAGGGCCATTCCCAATGAAGCTGGTCCAGGTGAGTGAAAGTCATGAAGACTTTCATTATTTTCATTATGAGATGGATGAGAAAGAGGTCTGTTATTGAATTGTTCTCTTATTGCTTTCTGAATTTAGATAAAGTCAGACTTTGCCAAGGAAACTAAAATGGTATACAGCATCACAGGTGAAGGGGCAGATCAGGACCCAAAAGGGATTTTCACTGTTGAAAGATTATCAGGGAATCTCTTTGTGACTCAGTCACTGGACAGAGAAAATAAAGCTTCATACAGAGTAAGGTCATTTTTAATCTCTTTAACTTTTAAAAGGTTTGACAGTTTTCTTTTCTTGTTTTCACAGAGACTGTACATTTTAAATGTACATTTTAAATGTACAGTAGGCCTAGGTAGTCAACCAGGATGCCTATTACCGTCGCACTTGCCATTGCGGTAATGCCGCAGTGGCAAATACAAATCAGTCACATGTGAAACTCGTTCGAGAAATCACCACTAGGTGGCGCAAAGGGATGGTTAATGCCGTGTCAGCATGTGACGTTTTTACTTGTGATTGAAGATAAAAAATAATGAAATAAATTACTAGTTTAATAACAATAATAATATAACATTATAACATTAAATCTGAACTATTCTAATTGCTTAAAGTTTCAGCTTTTTGACTACAGTTAGAGTGAAATATATGCTAAAATGACAGCAGCGCTTTAAGAGTGCTACTTTTTACTGTAGGGGAGACGGGTATGGTTGTAACATGGGGAGAGTTGTAACAACACCATTTCCACCTATCAGGGATAAGCTAGGAGTCTCATGATAGTTTCATTATTTACCCACTTCCTCCCCAATCTTATATGAATGGTTGTAAAGGGTGTAAATAAATATATGCAGATTTTATAAAGAACAAAACTGATTTTGGTGAAAGAATCCGATTTTTTTTTTAACCAAAACTATATTTTGCTTAATACTTAAACTGTTGAAGATTAATCATACAACTTGCATTAGAATAACCGGTAGATTCTCAGGCAAAATGTGATTTGCATGTGCATTTTTAAACTGCTAATTTCAAACCATTATGCTAATACAGCTAACTAAACATTGGATGACAGGGGTGGGGTAAGTTGTAACACATTTTAGCATTCCCTTTCAAGTTGTCTATATGGAGCTTTTTTGGCAGCTCAAAGCCAAAGGAAGTATGGGTAAAATATGCCCTATGCAGTTTCTGGATACGCCAAGCCTGCACTCTAGGGTTAAAAACATTGGTTTGACACCATTGTGAATCTGATTGAGAAAATTCATACATAGACACAATCTCACACACACACATTTACACAGCTTTTTTTGTTAGAACAGATAGTGGATTTGAGCTGTGGTCATTCGTAGAAAGTGCGACATTGTTTTGTATTGTTCTTTTAGATTGTTTCAATAAACCTGTTTTTGAAGCAAACTTTATGAGGTGGCTGCTGTTTTTGCTTCTTTTGTCTAACTGTTACAACTTACCCCAGTATGTGTTACAACATACCCCGGCAGGGGGGTAGATTGTAACAAAGGCACTCCATGTATTTAGCATCAATTTATAAGGGCTGTGATATTCTTGCAGAGGTTTGAATTGGTGATTGAGAAAATGCATACATAGACACAATCTCACACACACATTTACACAGTTTTTTTTGTTAGAACAGATAGTGGATTTGAGCTGTGGTCATTCGTAGAAAGTGCGACATTGTTTTGTATTGTTCTTTTAGATTGTTTCAATAAACCTGTTTTTGAAGCAAACTTTATGAGGTGGCTGCTGTTTTTGCTTCTTTTGTCTAACTGTTACAACTTACCCCAGTATGTGTTACAACATACCCCGGCAGGGGGGTAGATTGTAACAAAGGCACTCCATGTATTTAGCATCAATTTATAAGGGCTGTGATATTCTTGCAGAGGTTTGAATTGGTGCCTTTTGTTAAGGAGAGCACCCTTTGCTTGGTTTCCAGTCTACATAATCCATTCACAATTTGGAGAAAAGTTTTGTTTGTCTAAGAGGAACAAATGTCCACGTATACCATTTCAGGAATGACAAACACGAGTGTAAAATTTACGCGAGTGAATCCGTTAAATCATGCCGCGAGTCATTGCTATGATTGACAGTGGCAACGGAATTAATCATCTGATGAGCCGATGTCAAAATAGAGCTGTGCATTAAGTGATTCAGACTATCAAAACTACAGCAGCAAGTCTGTATTGGATAAAACTTAAACGATGTAGTTATTAAATTAAATCTAAACGTTTAAAAAAAATATATTGAATGCATTATTTAATTGTTATAACTTATTTAATTTGTATTTAACTATATAGGTATTTAAAGGGGTCCTATTATGCTCTTTTACAAAGTCTTGATTTTGTTTTGGGGGTGTACTAGAACATGCTCTTATGCTTGGTGGTTCGAAAAAAGCATTATGTTTCACACAATTTACATAATTACAATACCTTTCTCCCCAGCCCGGCACAAATGGCTCAATTAGTTCCGGGTTTGATGAAGGCCCGCCTTCCGAAAAATGAAATGTGGTGTGATTGGTTAGCTGTCCCAGTGCGTTCTGATTGGCGAACAGACGGTGTTTCAGTACTGCCACGCCCCTTGCCAAAGCAGCAAGTTCCATCTGCTCCGGTATAGTTAAGGATGGTGTCAATATTACCATATCAATTTGAGCCGGTTTCAGAGCCCGAGAATATTGAACAAGAACCTTTGCACTCACGGATATTGCAAGACATAATAGAGTGGTTACTAGGGTTGGGCCGATAGATGATGGCATCGTCCATCGCCGATGGCTGATAGTCATCCCGTGTGTGAGCCGGTGTTCTGACAAATAATGCTACCTATCAGATTATGCTACCAACATAGTATTTATCCTACTGTAAGGGTAGGTTTAGGGTTGGGGTAGGTGTACATGTTAATAAGATCAAATCGTCAGAACACCGGCATTGTGACCACCCCAACCCCCCCATACCGTTTTCGGAAAGAAAATGACGTGTATACGGAACCCGAACCCCTAAAGGGAATAAATACGAGATGGGAGGAAAACCTATATTTCAATACTTTCTCTCGCAGTTATATCACTGGGTAAATATACTGTAGGCCTATATAAATTGCGGGCATCGGGGAGCCGCTATTATGCCTGGCATTGAAACTGCTTTTGAGTGCATGATCGCTTTTTAGTTTCACTTTCTGTTTATATGGAGCTGCAGTACTAACCACACATTTTACAAGATTAGATGTTTTGTCAGTGGTGCTCAGAATCTACAAATCATTTGCCATCGTCTTCAGTCATCTCTCCTACTTACTCTTTTTATGTGGTAAGTGAAATTTTATGTAATGTAATGTAACAGGCAACCGTTAGCAAACGTTATTTGTTTTCCATGCCTTTCTGAATACGGATTCAAGCTTCGGGCACACCCCCCACCCGCTGAAAAATAACTGCATTTACTATGTACAGACAAGTGCAACGGTAACATGTATTATGTTTATTTAAAAAATTTAGAAATTCAAAACGTACTATAATTATGCATTGCTGTCTATTTTATTAGTTATTTATTAATTAGTTTACATATTACAAAACATGAAGCACTTCTTCTTCGTCGTCTTGTCTGATGCACTCAACCAAGCGTTCTAACCACGACCTCGCCCCTCCCCACCTCCCAACCATTAGAATTTCCGTAAGCAAGAATTATTTTAATGATATTCTAATGGACCGCTTTGTGACATCACAAAATCCGGAAAACAACACTGTAGTCCAAACGAGCCGTTCGTTGTAGTTCTTGAAAAGGGATTTTTGAAAAACTAAACATCTCCCTTTGGAGTGAACTTTGAGATTTGTAGACCTTTTTATGCCCAAACATACACACTAAACACTGACTAAAACTCAAAAAGTGAAAGAGCATAATAGGACCCCTTTAAATAATTCAGCATTATAGGCTGTTGTCTGGCCTTATTTACTTTTTTAAATGACAAGTGAATTTGTGACTTCCTGCACTTGCTATATTTTTCACCTCAGTGCTATAAAGTACTAAAATTAGTCATAATATTTATTTTGTAATAAACCAAAAAGCAAGACGTGAAAAAACTATAGGGAGTTGAAATGGCAGCTGCAGTCAATGAGTGATCCTCTACTGCCATCTCCTGGTTATAACGATTATTTCATTTTCATCTTGAAAAGTATTTTTCGCCAAGAGTTTTTGGGCACATTTCTTCATGTCGTCTTCATGAATGAAAAGTGAACCTTTAATAAAGTGATTTTTACTGCACAGCTGTAGAGTTCAGAAATAATAAAGGCTTTAAAATTTTATAAGATTTTAAAAATGTGTTCATGGCTATGAAGGTAAGATATTGATAATCGAGAATACCATTACGATGTCGTTTAAGAGATTAGCCTAACTCCCTAAACAGTTATGATAGTGTTTATTTGTCAGCATTGTCTGGGTACTTTCCTGGGATTACCAGACTCGGCATATAAAATTATATGTTCTTTAATAACACGAAACTGTATGTTAATTCCACTATCATTATTTACGGTGTTGCAATTATTTCGTTTATCAGTTTCTCATAAGAATGAGGCAGGAGAGGTTTCTGTGAGAGTCTCAATATATAGCACATATAAAATGAGCTTCACCGGAAGATTACCAGCTGGCTTATCTTTATCCGGAAGTTCTAAGTAGCACTCTGCATATGGTCAATTGAGTGGTACAGCATTGTTCAACAGTGTTCAGGCGGTTCAACGACACAAGTTCAAATCCAGAGCAAATCTGCTTTTTTCGAGATGTGTGTGTGTGTGTGTGTATTCTGCAGTTCTAAAACATTGATTGAATGTTATACACAGCAATTGTTATGTTTACATAGGCAGAAACAAAATTTCTTTGAGACGCATGACGCCTTTTATTATGAAGTGAAAGGATGACTAGCCATTCTCTTGCTTTCATTCGTAGTCGAGTTTGTGGTCTGCAGGAACAATAGCACAGATAAACTTGAATTATTATTAGAACTTTATTTTTTGTTTATTAATGCAGAAATGTGTGTGTATTCTGCAGTTGAAAACACAATGCTTAATATTACACCATAATTATTTTTGTTTTAGATAGAACATGTTGAACATCATAAATTATTCAAAGAACTGTACCCTACTCGTAATTTGATCCCAAAACATCACCTGATGATCCATTATCCCAGTGTGATTAAAAAAATTGGTCCTTTGCTTCATATTTGGACTATGAGATATGAAGCAAAACACAATTTTTTTAAGTCCAGGATAAAGAACTTTAAGAACTTGACCAAGTCTTTAGCACTAAAGCATCAGTTAGCTATAGCTTATCATTGGGAGTCACTTAACATCAGAGGTATTGAGTCGGGGCCAGTGAAAACTCAAATGTTGTGTGAATTAGAACATGATGAATTGGTTTGTGCACATTTTCAGCTTGACAGCTCTGATAAAGTACTTCATACTGCATGGGTAAGATGCAGTGGAATTGAATATCGGTGTGGATCTGTTGTTTGTATTGATGTGGTGGATGAAATGCCATTGTTTTGTAAAGTAGTTGCAATTATCCTACGAAAGGAAGAAATACATTTTCTCTTGATGCAAATGGAGGCCGTTTTTATTGAGCATCTGCATGCATTTCAGGTTGAAGAACTTGATGATTTTTGCATTGTGAAGCAACATGAACTGCAGCACCCCAAACCCTTTGACCTTCAGACGTCCTATGACTCTGATTCGTTCTTGTATGTTGTTACAGATTGTTGCCTTTTGTAGAGCACTGAAACTGCATGTGCTATGTTGTTAAATAAACAGTTGAAATTTGGCTTTGAAGGGTTTTGTTTTAACAGTTCAACATTTTACAACCGTTTGGAGTTTTAAACACTTACTGCAGTGTTGTTATTGAACTCTAATAGTGTTACATTTTTACACCCTATTAGTGTTGGTAATATCAACTACTTATTTCAGTGTTGTTTTTGAACTCTAATAGTGTTACATTTTAACACCATATTAGTGTTGGTAATATCAACACTTTTGAAAGTGTTACATTAACACTCATGTGGTGGTATCCATGTATACACTGACAAAGTGTTCAATTTAACTCTATTGTTGTTAAATTTCCGATTTGCTGTGTATGTGAGGTGGCCTTTTACACCAGGTTCACACATACTCCATCTGCAGTGTGTATGCAGTCCATGTAAGCAGTGCAGAAGCAGCACAGCTCATTGTGCTTTCACACAGGAGCCTGCTACTGAGCCATTTGCTATTTACCACAAACACAACATCCATTATTTTGATTTCAAATCCAAACATTGTTACTGAAAATGCTTTTTCAGCATTGTGATTTTTTTTTACACAGTACAGTAATACAATCTTTCATAGACATGTTTAAACAATAAATATAAGCAACACATTTTTCAATGCTTTTTACTTTTGCATTTACTTGTAGATTTATTGATTAAGTTGTTCAAGCAAGTGCCAAAACTGTCAGGGGCTGGCGTCTGGTGTTCTCCCTCTCACCACCAGAGGTCGCCATCTCCCATCCTCCCGGACTCTTTCTCCGTCACCTTGACACCACACACCTGGGCACCCACTCATACACACACACAGCTGTCGCCCATCCGGGACTCCATCACCTGCACTCCACACACCTGTGCACACACTCACTCTCACACAGCTGTGGCCCGTCACGAGGACTATTTAGGCGCCTTCCCCACGCCACTCGGGGTCGGATGATTAATGTTTGGTTGAGTTGTGTCACGAGTATACTGTTTGTTTGTAGTCACGAGGGTTACGAGTGTTTCTAGTGTCTGTTCCGGGACTGATGCAAGCCAGTGGTTGGCCGTATTGCATCAGTGCCCATTTGCGTGTGTCTAGCCTGTTTCAGAGTCTCAGCTCTGTTTATGTTCTGTTTTTTCCTCTGTTTTCCCTGGCAGTAAAATAAAACCTGCATTTGGACCCAAAACCCTTGCTCACACGGTGTGTCTTTCCTGACCGCGCCGTGACAGAATTATTTTAATGATATTCTAATGGACCGCTTTGTGACATCACAAAATCCGGAAAACAACACTGTAGTCCAAACGAGCCGTTCGTTGTAGTTCTTGAAAAGGGATTTTTGAAAAACTAAACATCTCCCTTTGGAGTGGACTTTGAGATTTGTAGACCTTTTTTATGCCCAAACATACACACTAAACACTGACTAAAACTCAAAAAGTGAAAGAGCATAATAGGACCCCTTTAAATAATTCAGCATTATAGGCTGTTGTCTGGCCTTATTTACTTTTTTAAATGACAAGTGAATTTGTGACTTCCTGCACTTGCTATATTTTTCACTTCAGTGATATAAAGTACTAAAATTAGTTATAATATTTATTTTGTAATAAACCAAAAAGCAAGACGTGAAAAAACTATAGGGAGTTGAAATGGCAGCTGCAGACAATGAGTGATCCTCTACTGCCATCTCCTGGTTATAACGATTATT
>NW_015508830.1:18283-18764 GCF_001515645.1 Sinocyclocheilus grahami | reverse complement strand
GAGACTGAGTTGGAATTTTTTTTTTTTAATGATAAATCTACTGTCCTTTCTATTCACAATGACTCCAGCACTACATTTTGGTTGGCGTATTCCAATAATGGATCTCAGATATGACCCGTTTGAATTTCCAGGCCTTTCTTCTACTTTCTAGGCATGTCAATTCCAATTTCTGCCCAGCAGGACATTGTGTTGTGTCTATAGGTTTGATGATTTCAGATTCTGGGCTTCTCATCTAAATGTGTTAGAGACTTCATTGGTTTTTGGCTTTTTTGATGTTTTGGATGTTTTCCACGGAGAGCCATCGGTTTGTCCAGGCGATGCGTCTTATATATGTTGTCTTCTAAAGCTTGAAGGCCTCATTGATTCGCATTTTCCATCTTGTCATCATAAGTTTTAAATACAGGGGTCACTTCTCAAAATAAATCTGGCAAAACTTTGTAGTAAAGTGACTTTGTAGTTTGGATTTCCTTAACTGCCATGA
>NW_015508830.1:13467-14142 GCF_001515645.1 Sinocyclocheilus grahami | reverse complement strand
TCAAGCCACTTTATTTGATAAATTTTACTATGATTTCCAGCTGTTATTATTGAGTTTCATTCAGTGACACTTGTGTGTTTCAGTCTGTTCAAATACTCTATGCATAATCAGAAAATACTTTTTCTTTGTTGTTTTGGGTCATTGAAGCTCTTTTCCTTCTTTGTATGTCGCATTAGTTGATGGAGAACATCTAAATCCTGATCTTACCACTGGAACACTTGTTAACACTGTAATTTACCATTGTAAATAAATGTGTACTAGTATAAGACAGTGCTTGTAAAACATCCTGTCAGCGTCCATTTATTTCCATCAACTCAAATACACGAAAATGTTTGAAATAATTAAGATTTTGAATGTTAAGTCTCTTTTGCTCACCAAGGCTGCATTTATTTGATAATAAATACAGTAAAACAGTAATATTGTGAAATACAATTTTAGAATAAAATAACTGTTTTCTGTGTGACCATTTTGTAAAATGTAATTTATTCATGTGAACAAAGCTGAATTTTCAGCATCATTACTCCAGTATTTAGTGTCACATCCTTCAGAAATCATTCTAATATGCTGATTTGCTGCTCATTTATTAAGAATGGTTCTCATTATTATTGATTTTGAAAAAAAAAAAATTTTTTTTGAAAGTGTGATGCTTTTTTCAAGATTCCTATGAAGACTGGA
>NW_015508830.1:12834-13154 GCF_001515645.1 Sinocyclocheilus grahami | reverse complement strand
TTTTTTGTTAATTTCCCAGATAGAGCAAAGCAGCTGCCAATTGCAGGTACAAATGAAATTTAACAGGAGGAACATCTTATTTCTCAAATGCTGCTCTTTCATAGCTCATATCTCAATTTAAGATAATATAAGAAACGTTTTTGTCATTATACTAATGCAATTAAATATATGTTATGAAATGTATGTTTATATTAACTGGTTTAACTTGAACATGTTTCATTTTGGTACAGATGTTTCTCATAGTATTCCTTTGGATAAATACAAATAGACACAAATGATGTGTACAGTAAGATAATTTGAGAAATTTGATTAAAAAAAAT
>NW_015508830.1:9963-11895 GCF_001515645.1 Sinocyclocheilus grahami | reverse complement strand
GTAATACAAGAGACTTCAGGGCTTTAAAACAATCAATTACCTAAACGCACAGCGATTAGTGCGTAATTGTTCCATCCAGTCATAAAACCATCTGAAGGTGATGTGGAGTCAGACACACAAACTTTTAGAGGTGCATTATGGGTTGTCATCTCATTTCTACATGTCATGAATTGTTTTTTTGAATACATTTTGAATAAATCATCAAGAGTTCATTGAAGTCAAATCCCTTCAGAAAGTTTTTCCTCGTTGATTTATTGATTGACTTGTGTGTGAAACTACACTAGAAGAAAGACTCTGAAAGTTTGAGTTCTTATATAATAATATAATCTAGCCGAGAGCTTTAAGTCACTCAAGATTTTGCACTCAAGAGCTTATCACCTCATGAGGTGAAGCTTGACAGAGCTTGCTTTAGTATTTAAGCCTAAAAAAGAAAGAAAATAACGACTATTGTGTGCCAGAGAAACATTATTTTTTCTTGTTTTAGCTGATCTTTAATAATATTGCTTACTTTTGCAAGATTATAGGCCAACTTAATTAAGCAATTAATATATTACTGGTATGAAAGGTCATTTGTAATAAAAAACAATAGATTAATAAACTGCTGGACTCTCCTGATAATTCAGATAAAGGTTGTTTCTAGATTAAGGTCTGGTTGTAATTCCTTGCTGAATATGAGAAATAATAAAGCAGGGTTTTTTTGTTGTTTTTTTTTGCACGTATTGCACATGTAGAAGCATTGAAACTTCATGAATAATCATGATGAACACTTGTTTGGCTGTTCAAATTTAATATGGAAAGGTTTCTCGAATGCATTCTTAAAATGTAGACGGATTTCACTAGCTTTTCTCCTCTTTAAGAGCATTACACTGTTTAAATACCTTAAATGCATTAAATATCTTAAATCAGATAAAAACTCAATGTAACTTAACATAAGTAAATGATGCCATTCATCCTCAGTAGCCAGCAAGTGAATTTATTCCCTTTTTTTAATGAAAATCCCAGATGCCACACCATGAATCCCCTTTGGAGATCCCCAAGGAGACGTTTCATAGCGTGATCCTTAGTTTGATCCCAGCAAAGGCCAGTAAATGGATTACAGAGGTGCGTTCCCACAGCTTGAACTGTACTGTTAGCAAGGAACACCAAGGGAGGAAGATTCAATCCCTTTAGCTGAGACCTCGAGGGTTGTGAGAGCACAGATATGTTGTGTAATCCTCATGCTGGGCTTTCACGGGTCAACGGTACAACGCTTCAGTCTGGATGGATATTACAGTGATCTGGACACCAGAACCTCAGTGTCTCAGTGAGTACTGCATGTTATTTTTCTTTCATTTAAAGCGCAGATCTGACAAAAACACATTACAGTCCACATAAAATAGTGTGCACAACTAGAAAGTGATCAATATTGCCTTATGCCTACATAAGTCATTCTATAGTTATGTTTAATGCAAAACACATTTTTGATACAATAACTACAACAATAAAAACATTGTTAGCATTGTTTTTTTATTAATAGTAATATTTATAATTGATATTATTTATGACTATATATGTAAGTAAAGTTGTTTTGTGTACTGTGAAATTATTTTGTTGTAAATAAAGTTGTAAATAAAAAGATAAAAGATTATTGGTGCACATTTTACGAAAAAAAAAATTTCACGTAACTCGGGGGAGACGAACTGTTAAAAAGAATATGTTCTTTTTGTTTTCTTTGTGCTCAAAAAGTATTCTTGCAGCTTCGCAAAACTGAAGTTGAGCCACTGATGTCACATGGACTGTTTAACCGATGTCCTTACTACGTTTCTGGACCTGGGAACATTACAGTTGCGTTGCTGTCTATGCGGGGTCTGAGCGTTCTCACATTTCATCAAAAATATCTTAATTTGCATTCCGAAGATGAACGAAGGTCTTACAGGTTTGGAATGACATGAG
>NW_015508830.1:8443-9859 GCF_001515645.1 Sinocyclocheilus grahami | reverse complement strand
CTAATGAAACAATAATTAAACATGAGGGAAAACTGGGTCATGGAAGACGTGGGGAGCAAAACACAAAACACGGAACAGAGTCTGACAATGATGTTAATTCTACATCACTGTTGTTGAATCAATATTGAAATTAACAAAAATTAACATTGGTAATATAGTTTGATCAATGTTAATGTGATGTTTCAACAAAAGTTATTTAAAATCAACATTGAAAATACAACTGAAATGTCAACATAAAATAATGTTGCCATCTGATGTACCAAAATATTGATATTTCTGACCATTTCAATGTTTGGGGGAAACGTTTTCAAACATAAAAGACACCTTTCCAGTAGTTGAATCAATTTATTTTATTTGCCAGTTTAGCACAATCAATGACACACAAAGAAAAGAAAATAATAATAAAAAAGAGAGGGTCAAAAAGGACTACAGCATTACAACCTTTAAAAATAACATTACATTTAGAAGTCTGATGTCATTATAACAAGTATTCCAGCGGCTCAAGTTTTCAGATTCTGGCTTGTGTCAATCTACTGCCTCTTTTCCTCTATGTTCTCTGGAATCTGAAAAAGAAAGTATGATGTTACTTAAGAGCAAGTCAACTTAGTTGTCTTAGTTGTCACATTCGAGAACGTTAATACGTAAATACAATATGAACTATGACCATTACATAAACCTTATTTTCTATGAAACTACATAGCATTCAAGTAACAAGTTTCTGTTGTAGAATAAAGAGCTTAGTTTTTTTTCTTCTTTTTTTTCAATTGTCATGTTAGTCACTTTCTAATGAACACAAGGTGTAGCTTTTTGTGATTGTGTTTAAGTGGGAACAGGCTAAACTGAACAAAGACCAGATACATTCTCAAATTTAATACTGATTCAGGAATATGAATGATTGCCTAGGAAGCAGGAGATAAGGCACAGGATAGCATCAAGTCCCAGGTCAAGTGATGATCCTATCGACTACAATTCAATGTATAATAATGTCACCATTATCAGGAGGGTGCTTCTCATTTCTTTAATTGTCCATCATCCTCAGCCTTCACCTCTACTAAAGGAAAGAATGCAAGGTGCTCTGCAAGCATTGAGTAGAAGATGCAATACATGGGCTATGTGTAAAATATGATATTCTTGTTTGTGTCACTTGAACTTCAAGAAATCTGTTAAATGTTGTTGAAACTTTAATCAGAAAATTCCAAATAAATATTACTAAAGCAAGATTCATGCACTTTTTTAAGAATTTAGAAAAATTTACACGCTAAAAAAGTCTGGGTTAAAAACAACCATTTCTAGGTCATTTGGCAACTCAGCACTGAATAAATATTGGACAGAAAACATGATGGGTTATTTTGACCCCGCTTGTTGGTTTTTATATATTAACCCATTAGCTGTTTTTTATATATATATATATATATA
>NW_015508830.1:0-460 GCF_001515645.1 Sinocyclocheilus grahami | reverse complement strand
AAAACACTGAGCCGAATTAAAACCAAACGCTCATTTGATTGACACAGAGTTGCGATTTTCAAAGAACAACAGTTCTCGATACAGTTCCCTATAAAGTGATTAGCATGCAATTCATGAATGCATCTCTACAGGAAAAAACAGAACAGAAAAAGAACATAACCGTCTGTTCTGGTTTCCTGCGAGCGCTAATGCGTTTTATTGAATGTAGTCGGTGAGTCAGACAGAATCTCTGCCATTCATAATGATACGAACAAAAGAGAACTTCAAAGCTCACAGCACGCACAGGTTGTTCGAGGTCCGTGGATTTAATGATGGCGCTTCGACTTCCTCTGCCATCAGCGGCCTCTGATGTTGTCCGGACATCGGCTCTCACAACAGCAGAGTTCAATCTCCTTCCATCGTATGTTTGTCTTTTTCTCCATCTTGATGTGGAATCAGCTTCTCGTTTGGTTAATGGTGT
>NW_015508829.1:18305-18769 GCF_001515645.1 Sinocyclocheilus grahami | reverse complement strand
TCAGTCTTTCTTTTTCTTTCATTTGTTGCTCAGTGAGCATCTGGGGTGTTGATATTGTGAACTACTTGAATGCTGGCTAAAGTATGGCTAACCTGATCATGTTGTGGTTTATAATATTGACAGTAATGGATTTGCAGCATCAATAATAGTTTGGTTTTAATGGAGTCCTGTCATTGAGGCTGACATCACATCATTGTTTTCACAACAGAAAGATTGACTAATGTCTAAAGATCAAATCGATTAGTTCTGTGCCCTTTAGTGGTTTGGCAGAAATTTGTCACTTTCAAATATGACTTCTGGTTGCGGTCCTCTAAACAGTCCTGGTTTTTACCAGGTTATTATACATTGACGGTTCATTAAGTACTTTTGAAAAAGGAATACTTGGATAAAAAGGACATATATGCTATACAAAATCTGAACTATTCTCTTAAAGGGGTCATATGATGCTGCTAAAAAGAACATTA
>NW_015508829.1:14764-16941 GCF_001515645.1 Sinocyclocheilus grahami | reverse complement strand
CTCATAGGAGTAGGCTAAATCACGCAGTTTTTGTCGTTCACGACGTATGTTTCAGATTCACTTTTGATTCGCGATGTTTGTTTTTGATTTAGTAGAAAATAACCAACTAATGTAAGTCATTAATTCTGACTACCGGTTGCGCTGTACGATTTGATCCACTAAAAAGAACTGGCTCACAGTCACAACTGACTCGCTTATTTGGGAACATGATAACACTGGTCGCGCTTGATTGTTTTTGATTCACCAAAAAGAATCAACTGATAACATTCATTAGGGAATCTTCCTACTACACCTGGCGGCGCGCTGCCCTGTTGTTTAGTATCAGGACTGGCTGCGCTATACAGTACTGAATAGTAGAGCAATATATACTCGCAGAATATTTTATTTCGGATGCATGTTCCAGAACCCTCAAAGGAATATAAGTCATGAAAATCATTCGGTTCCCGTGCTTTAAAAAAATGTAGCCGGTTGTGAAAATGATCCTTAGCCCCACTTAAATGTCTCAGTAATAGTAGCTTTAACTGTTAGATAGATAAACTACACGAGCTTATTTCTCAGATTTTCTCCCTCGCCTTGCAATTTCAGTCAAGATCAATATAAAGCTGCAATCATGTCCATATCAGCAACATTTAAAACAATCAGCTGGGAACAAAGTGGTCTTGGATTAGTCAACGTGGGCAACATCGCCCATTGCAATCCTTATATGGAAAAGAAATCACTGATACATTATTGCTCAGAAGCATTTGTTTACACACTAACCTAACATTTGTTTACTAACCCAACCTCTTTTCGAAGTTCTTTAAATACGTTTTCCCCGCAAGAAAACTTCTTCACGGGTGTGCGCAACTGGTTGATAAAGGAGAACAACTTTCCAAGTAGGTTCTGGGTAAGAAAGCGGTGTCTTACCTTCCTCCCGAGGAATTCCGCTTACAATTTCCAGTAAACCGTTAAAGAGAAAAACCGATAGCATTACAAGCACATATCGTGTGGATGAAACGTGTCCGTTTTTCTGTCTGTGTTTGGTATACATCCCTGTGGCGCTCGGTGCTGTTCTCCGTCTCGCCTCGCCTCGCCTCGCGCTGTATTCACTCGCCAGCGCGAGAGGAAACAAGAAGAAATAGATGGAACGGAGTCAGCTAAGCTCTGCCCTCTCGATTTGCGTAAGCCGCACGAACCATTACATGTTCGTTAAACTGTCCTACGAAGAGCAGACAGAGAACACAAGCAAGAAAGGAAGGGTCAGAATTGTGAAGCCTTGGGCACGTGAAAGCCGGCGCCTGACTCATTGATCACTGTATTCAGACCCCTGCTGAGAAAAACTGCCTAAAAACAGCCTAAGCTGGTTTGCTGGTCTGAAATGGTCTCTCAGCCAGGCTCGTTTTAGACGGTTGGTTTATATGACTGATGAATGGAAGCCCATTTTCACCACATAGCCTAAGAAAATCATTCTTTGGTAAATCATAATTGTGCCATAAATTACGAGACAGTACGTCACAATTATAAGATACAAAGTCTAAATTGTGACATTAAAAAGTCTGCATTCTGATAATTATAAGTTAATATAAGCAGAATTATGGCCTAATATGTCATATTTGAGTCAAACCAAAGTCAAATTTATGAGATACAATTTAGAATTGTAATTTTGTAATTATGACTTATGTCGTAATGTTGACTTTTATGTCTTAGTAGACTTAGTATATGCTTAATTATGATTCGCCCACATGACATTTTTTCTTATGTGGCTGAAATGGGCTTCCATAGGGAAATAGGCCTCCATACTAATGAGACTGTTTTTGAAGATTCATACTATCTTTTATAAAAAAAATTTTACCTTAAAATTAATACTTTGTCAAAAAAAAGTAATACTCCTCCATAAATTATAGGATAATTCATACGTTTACATTATATCCTATACAATTTTGCACTATATTTTTACTTGATATATAATATAATATAATATAATGGTTTTACCTGAATTTTTGCATTCTGTTGAAAATGTTTCCACAATGCTGCATAAAACATTTTTTTTATAGAAACAATTTTCTTTTATCTTCTACTGAAGAAAAAAAATCATACAGGTCTGGATGGAACAGCATGAGAGTGAGTAAATCATGACAAAATATTGATGTTTCTTTAAAAAGCTTATTATAAGTTAACTCTCTCTCTCTCTCTCTCTC
>NW_015508829.1:6789-8386 GCF_001515645.1 Sinocyclocheilus grahami | reverse complement strand
CGCTTTTCTGCATTCAGATTGTTTAGAATGACTTTGTCACTCCTGTAAATAATGTAACGACTCTATTGTTTCTCAGACCCTGATATCCAACAGCGATGTCATGAATAATTCCACCTCTGTTAGTAAGAAGAAGGAGAAGAAAGAGCAACTAACCAAAGCACAGAAGAGGAAACTGATTGGAAGAACGGGTTAGTATCGTTGGCAAAAAAAAAAAATTGGCTTTGTTGTTTGAATGCACACTGATGTGAAACTGCTCTTTGCAATGAACAGATAATAAGGGTGAACTGCCAAGAGGTTGGGACTGGGTAGATGTTATTAAGGTAAGCTAAATTGAAAAGATTTACTGTAAATGCCATTTTACATGTAATGAGTGCACATTCTGAAATTGTCAGGGACTTGTTTTATAATGTCTGTATTTTTTCTCTTTTGCGTGGGGATCTCGTCCATACATTACCACCTTTTCTGTCCAACAAACAGCATGTAAGTAGTTTATGTGTATAAAATATACATGTATTTACAAGATACAGTGGCTCAAAGAAGTATTTGCACTCTAAGGTCAATTTAAGCAAAATTGTTGTGACATTAGATTGAAAAAGGATCAAATCAAATGGTGTTTATTTGAAAGAAAACAAACACAAGCATTTTACAGAAATTTGACATGCGTGTATTTTTTAGATAAGAAAATAATAGACAGATGGACAATAGACACAAGTGTTTGGGCATAGTTCATATGATGAAGTCCACCTGTGGTTAAGTGAAGTGACATGTGGCCAAGTATGGTGACCCATACTCGGACACACACACCTGCACAGTGTGAACCCACACCTGGAGCAGTGGGCAGCCATTTTTGCACCCGGGGAGCAGTTGGGGGTTCGGTGCCTTGCTCAAGGGCACCTCAGTCGTGGTATTGAAGGTAGGAGAGAGCGCTGTACATTCACTCCCCCCACCTACAATCACTGCCGGTACGAGACTTGAACCTGCAACCTTTGGTTACGAGTCCGATTCTCTAACCATTAGACCACGACTTCCCCGTTAGTTACTTTGCTATACTTCATGCGAACTGATGTCATACATCCACTGCAAATCAACTTGGGAGGATTGGTTTTAAGTAATTCAAACATTTTCAGAAAATGTCTTTCATCGTGTATATATTTGCAGGTGCTGCTTGATTTGATATTCTGTTGTAATGGCATACGAATTATGTATGACTAGAGTATTCAAATATTTTGGGGCCTCTATTTTGAATAAAATCTTCATGTAATCATATCAGTGACATACTAGACTATAAACACTGTTTATAGTTTTTAAAAACTGTAAACCATTGTACGACAGCGTCACAAAGAAACACTGCTACTACAAAGTTTGTGGTCAGTTTTAAAAAAAAGAAGAAATTAATACTTTCATTAAGCATGCATTCATTAAATTTGAATAAATTACATTAAAAAAATTACAATAGAAAACAGTTGTTTTAAATGTAATTATTTTTCTCAATATTACTTCTATTGTATTTTTGATCCGACAAATGCAGCCTTGTTGAGCATAAGATACTTTTTTCAGGAGCTCTTAAAAACCACAAACCTTTGAAGGGTAGTGCAAG
>NW_015508829.1:5479-6008 GCF_001515645.1 Sinocyclocheilus grahami | reverse complement strand
AAAAAAAAAAAGAGTACACAGAAGTGAGACCTATCAAGTGTAAAATATATGTAGAAAGTTTTGTCTATTTTAATTTTATTAATACATTTGTGTGTTTTCGATTGTCACTGTCATTTAACACTTTCGGAAAGAGATAATCAGAACACAGCAAGCATCATTACAAACATAAACTACTTTTTATTAAAAAAGCAGTGATCAGTAGAACAGTGAACATATCTAGCAATGATCTCCTATCACCTATTTAAAAAAATCGTTAATAATAAGTACAGATTATTTTAAATATTAACACAATTACATATTCTGAAAAGAATGAAAAGGGAAATTGTCTTCCCATTCCCCCAAAACAAACTCAAGATGATAATATTTTGGATTGTACTGAAGGGCTACAATGTAAAGAATTTCTCAATAAAATTTAATAGTTTTTTTTTTTCAATAGCATTAAAGATTCTGGCAGTGATTTCCATTTCCAGCAAAAATAAGTTACATGTTAAAATACGCTTTGAAAACGTTTGTTTGTGAATACAGTAGT
>NW_015508829.1:3006-3304 GCF_001515645.1 Sinocyclocheilus grahami | reverse complement strand
ACAAATACTGAAGCAGCAAACTTTGCAAAACACAAAATTTGTCATGGCCAAAACTTTTGGCCATGACTGTACATTACCATTCCTCTGCAATTTTCATTAGTCATGAAGCTCACAACACTGCTTTGTTAGAACTAAGAAATCGCATTGCTCAGGTTGCTAATTTCACAGGAGACTTGATTGAGTTCTTAATTATGTTTCATTTAAGTGTCAATTCCTAAAATTTGTTTAAAGGAATTAGGGGTGTGCGATTATCTATCATCTGCAATAATATCGTAATTGTTGTTTTAACGATGTGCGA
>NW_015508829.1:0-2970 GCF_001515645.1 Sinocyclocheilus grahami | reverse complement strand
TTCACTGCATGATTCGGTCTAATAAAATGCATTTAGAACGATCACAAAATTCAAGATATGGTGACAGAAAGTGTATATATTTATATCATTTCCTATAGTTAATCAATATCACACAAAGAGTGTCGTTTCTTTATCCAAAAATTGATTACGTAATCAAAAAATATTACAAACGTAGCTTTTTTTTTTTTTTTTTTACAACCGTTCAAAAAACAGGAAGTTAATTAAGAAACGTACTTTTTGCTCTATTTCGACAACAAAAATAGTTCACAACACAGCCACAGCACTGTTTTTCGTCTCTGAGGAACATGAATCAACCATTTAAATGATTCGGTTCAGTCGCAGGGACTCACTTATTAACAGTGACTTGCTGCCACCTACTGGCGGTTTTAATTTCACATTTAAAGTTTATTTTTATTAAATAATTTCAAATAACAGTATTCAACGTTTTATGTTTAATATATCAAAACATTATTCATGCATTTGTAATTGCAGGTTAAATGCATTCATGTTCTGCAATAAACAGTGTGTAAATACATCTAAATGCCACTTCAGATGCAGCTTCTGTGCTTCCTCTGCATTGCAAAGATGAATTTTGATACAGATTTAATTAGCTTGGTAACAGCCCAAATGTCTTAATATTCTAATTCACTGATTAAATGTAAGAATTTGACTCGAAAGATAATGCACACTTATAGAAAAATGGCTTTATAAAGGTAAAAATCTATTTAAACGTATTGGAAAAGATTCATGTCTATCACTGCTTGAACTGACCGCCACACAGAATATGAAGAATATCAAAAACATTAGGAGTCAGCTGTCCACGGCAGTCCTTAAGATATAAGCACAATAACACACTCAGCAAAATATCATCTAATTACCGTTATCGATAAAATTCAAGAAAATATCGAGATATGTCTTGTCAATATTGCACACCCCTAAAAGTAATATGAATTGACATAGATGAGAATTATATACACATAGCATCACACAAGCAAGTCTTGATATTATTAATATGGAGTAACTTGCATTTGGCCAGGTAGTACATATCTTCTTTGCCAATGAAATTAGTTCCAAAACATCAAACTTTTTTTCACCAAGCTGCACAAACTGAAAGCTGCACTGGAACAGACTCACTCCATTATTTTCTTCACTATGGAGCGCCACTGGCCTTGGTTCCCAAAGTAGTTTTTTTTTTCTTAAATTTTTTTTCCATAGATTTTTAAAAAATTGTGAAGCTAAAATAAATAAAATTAAAATAAATAAATAAAAAACAAAATGCAACAATTTGCTTAAATTGAGTTATGACAACTTCTAATGAAATTGTTCAACCAACAAATTACATTGAGTTAGAGCAACCTAATAATTTGTCACACAAACACATTTCTAAGTTGATTACTCAAAAAATAAATAAATAAAATAAAATGGATTTGTAAACCTGGAACCAATTTTAGTTCAAATCCACAGCTATAATAGCACATGCTCAATCTAACTTATTTAGCAAGATGTTAAGTAAGATGTTAATTGCACTCTGGCATTATAGAAAAATATTTGCCTGTAGTGTCAATGTAGTGTTTACCTTAATGTGGTCTGCTTTGCAGCACAATGGTAACCATAAAAACTTCAACATTACAGAAACTCTTACAAATGTCAAACATTACAGCATTAAACACTAACGGGTCTTTTCCTCCACTAAGACACACACACACATACACATAAAATAACACTTAATTTCAACATTTACTCTCCTTATCCAATCCTAAGCAAAGCATGCTGGGATCTAGAAATCCACTACCCAATTTCCAAAGTTAACAAGACAATTTGAGTTACTACAACTTAATTTTTGAAGAAATTCAAGCAACGCAGAAATTTGAGTTTGCATTATACATTTATATTAAGTTGATGTAATAATCAATATTATGTCAACATAACTCATCAAAATAATGTTGGCAACTTAAAAGGTTTAATTAAAATATGAATTAAGAATTTTTAACTTGCAACCTTTTATTTAATTTGTGGCAACAGGTCCCCTGAATAATTTTTACAGTGTAACATTTAAGAATGATATTTATGGATGTTACTCATAAATACAAGACCAAGAAGAAATGGAATCAATAGAATGCTTAATATTAAAGAGGAACAAGAAACCGTGAGTGCTCATTTATCTGCCGCACAAGCGCTAGTCTATCTGGGTTCACAAAACCATTCAGGCTCAGAGTCAACATGGCAAGTACCACTGTATGTACACAGAGACATATTGATGACTGCTAAAATGAACCTCCATCTTGCTTCGACACTCCACTACAGGATGTATAGGCCTAGTTGACAGAGCATGTGCACTCCACTGACTTCACTCCTATTGGTTGTCGCTCCCTGAAAGTTGCTCTTCATTTGCATAAAGTTAAACATCTCTCAACTTGGTCCCGGCACAGGACACACCTACATCCTGTCACCAACAGCCCCTGTTGTGTCGCCGGAAATTGCCAGCTCTCTATTAAAATGAATGGGAATGTGACGCTTTGTCACTACGTGTCGCTGATAGTGTGAATGCAGCTTGAGTGTCAAAGACTCAAACCAGTCCTCTACTAGGTGAATTGCTACATTTCAAACTTGAATTTAAATCGGCCAGTACTAGAAATCTCTTTCTGATCTGAGCCCTTGGAATCGTCCTAACCTTTCCCACCGTTACGGCACCCCAGGGTGCAAGGCTGTGTACTTAATGGCTTAAAAATGATATTTGAAAAAGATTAATTAAAGAAGACCGTTACACTGCTGTTCAAAAGTTTGGGATCAGTAAGATTTTTTTTATGTGATTTAAAGAAGTAATTTAAAATAATGGTTTTCCATTTTAATATACTTTAAAATTAAATTTATATCTGTGATGCAAAGCTGTGATGCAAAACTATTTCCAATATTGATAATAAATCGGCATTTAAGATTGATTTCTGAAGGATCATATGACACTGAAGACTG
>NW_015508828.1:16653-17048 GCF_001515645.1 Sinocyclocheilus grahami | reverse complement strand
TAAGATCTTACGTTCATGCTGTGGAAATACAAACCAGAAGACAGAAGAAAATGAACGCAGTGCTGAAAAGGGGCAGAGCTACATAAGGTCTGTATCATTTATTTTTGCTCATACACTGAGCAGCGCAGAAAGACCTATAGCTTAAGACAAAGTGAGGAGCTGACGGTACCTGTGCTGGTAGGGGAAGAGTTTAAAGAAGCCCCAGAGCTCCTCGGACATGCAGGCGTTGCACTCCATGAGCGAGAGAGACGGTAACAGCACCTGATCAGCAGTACTGAGAAAACAGCTCAGCAGAGAGTCCTGCCAGAGACACAGACACATCCAGCACTTCATATACATCCAGACAAACACAGCTGCACTGTCAAGGGCCTGTCATAGTCATCTAGATATAAAAT
>NW_015508828.1:13549-15084 GCF_001515645.1 Sinocyclocheilus grahami | reverse complement strand
ACAATGTATGGTGTGCTAGATAAACAATAACCAATTATATTTGTTCTTTTTAAGAATACCTTTATTAATTGCAAAAAAAAACTAACTGATGTGAGTATTTAAAATTAATTACTTGTCATTCGAAAACATTGTCCGATTCACATCTTACAATCCTAAAGTACTTATTACATAGACTTCAACGACGTGGAAACTGTGGACAGAGTTGGGGAATCCAGTCATAAAAGTGGAATTCAATGTATAATGTGGAATGTCAAACAATTTGGGAAAATCTGGATGAATAAACCAGTCCAGGGTATCCACAGGATTTAAAAAAATTTAATATATGGCTTTTTAAGACCTATTCAAATAAAATTATCATACTAGAGAAAAGGGAAATGTCCATGGTAACCTATTAAACAGTAAAATGATTGTAAAAAACAATTTAAAGGAGACCAATTATGCACTTTTAATATAAGTATCAGGTGTCTATGAGGTTTCAGCTTAAAATTCCGCACAAACCATTTAAACAGGCTGTTTTTGTGCATGTCTCTTAAAACGCAAATGAGCTGCTGTTCCTCAACCCCTTTTCCAGAATAGGGCGGTGCCTTTACAGCTCGTACCTCAGATATTCCGGCAAATAACATCTGTTTGGTTTTGATTATCATGTCTATCTCGCTGAAATCATGCGTTTTAAACCATATTCGTTTAAACTTCTGATATAGGGTTTTCCGAAGAACGCGCACAGACAGCGGCTGCCACAGGTATGCGAGTACTAAACTAGGTTCTCTTTCGTGTCTTATTGCGCTTAAACTGTCAAATACTCACAAGTTTATGTTAGAAACACACGCGAGTTACAAAAACAGTCGGTTATGTCCGAGAAGGTAAACAGCTGGGAAAGAAATCACATGTTCATATAAGATCTGTGTGGCGGCAGCATAATATAGAGTAAATAAATCAATAAACCCACTGCTCTCTTGTCTCCTCTGAGGCTGGGACTCTCGTCTGTGCAGCCAAAGACAGAGGAGTTAGCATGCTTTGCTTGAACTTTCACAATGGTGTTAGAACTGGTACACCGTTGTCGCTTGCGAAAACACAATGATGGGACCGTGGGTGGAAACTTGCAGATTAAGGGGCGGTAATATTATAATAAGATCCCCTTTCTACATCACAAGGGGAGCGACATTTTTATTTATTTTTTTTATTGTTTTTCACAAGCTTGCAGAGAAAGGCTTACCAAAAAAATATATATACACTATGTTGGTAGATGCACCAGGGACCCGATTATAGCACTTAAAACACGGAAAAAGTCAACTTTACAGTTCAAATAAAGGTTTTCATAAAAACAATAAGGTTTATAAAATGCTATACCTCCCATTTCAGCTTTTAATCCTCTTATATTGATTATCTATTAGGGATGCACGATATTATCGGACTGATATCGGAATTGGCTGATAATGGCTTTAAATGTAAATATCGGCATCGGCCCGATATGAAAAAATATGCCGGAATAGGTTAACTCGCATGTGCTCAGGGTGTGCTAGTGATTAGATCACGTC
>NW_015508828.1:12191-12842 GCF_001515645.1 Sinocyclocheilus grahami | reverse complement strand
ATGGTTTTATGTTTACGCGGCGCGATGCAACGCAACTTGTAAAAATACAGTTTAAATCATTATAATCTGTAATTATGTCCCCACTGGATGGGTTTTATCGGTTTTGTCTCATCTAGTGATGTCCGGATTGTGAACGAATCGTTCTATTTAACCGGATCTTCTTAGTGAACCGGTCGAACCAGTTCACCAAATCGAACTGAATCGTTTGAAACGGTTCGCTTCTCCAGTACGCACTAATCCCCAAATTACTTAAGTTATTCGGTTTATAAAAGTGCCTGACACTCCCTCTGACGCGAAATAAACCAATATCCCGAGTTATTCAGTTACTCCTAACAGTACATTGACTGAACTGCTAAAAGAGAACCAATGATGGGATGTGCACGAGCAGAGCAGCTGGACTGAGTCTCGTCCTGCTGGGGGACAGCATCACAGTATGTTAAGGGGCATAACATTTCCGTCACACACATGAGGTATTCGGCCAATCACAACGCACTGGATAGCTGGCCAATCAGAGCACACCTCGCTTTTTCAGACCGATGAGTTTTGTAAAAATCAATGCGTTTCAGAAAGGCAGGGCATAGAGGAGAAACGATAATCTACATTATATGGAAAATAATGTGCTTTTTTTAACCTTAAACCGCATAAACACAT
>NW_015508828.1:8605-12181 GCF_001515645.1 Sinocyclocheilus grahami | reverse complement strand
CATACTTAAACCAACAGCAAATGCTGTTCCAGGCCCAGGACAGAGCGTGCGTCTGAAAGCCGTACCTGCGGTAGAGCGGCTCCACGATCAGGTGCAGCAGCTGGCACAGTGCGATGGCGATGGCCTTGTGGGAGGTGGCGTAGAAAGCTGGCATCTGATCCATGATGCTCTGAGCATGCTGCCAGTCACCGATCCTCAGCAGCGCCTCCAGCAGCCCCAGCTTCTGGTTATCAGGAGGCTGACATGAGAGGAGAGACAGATTAGAGGAGCGGAGGCCACACCTCCACATACGGCATCATTACACGCTCCTCTGTTCATTATCTCTTCTGCTGAGGAGTCTGAGGGGATTCTTATCTTCAGAGACAGATGACACGCACACCATCTGTGTTGTTTCATACAGCTTACAAGTCACACTAATGCAAAGCCACAACAACAGCTCTAAAATACGGATTCTCATATATTCAGTCAGAGGTGGAAAAAGAAGTTTCAACTAGGCTGCAACTCACAACTTTTTTGATTCATTTGTTTCATTCCTTGTCATGCGCAATTCTCTCATTGAACCACAATGCACCGTAAAAGCACTCTGTGTTTCGTAGTCTGGTGTACTTTGATATACGTGTTACGTAAGAAACCCTTTAATATAAACCTGTTTTGAAACTTGTCTTCTTTATTTAATCTCTGCAAAAGTGATGTCCCTGACACAAGCTTTCCATGCAAATTGTTCAGCAAATTTAACATGCTTTAAATGACAAACAGTTTTGGTCGAAACTGTTTTATTTAGTTACATTAAGTAAGACAAGGGGACAACCCTCTGATTCATTAGGAATAAATATATACGTATGGTCATTTTTAATTCAATTTGTCCTTATTCAAGCGTTTTGAAAAGTCTCATGTTCAAGAAGGCTGCATTTAAGCGTATAAAGTACATACTTTTAAATGATGAACTGAAGTGAGAATTATAATTAAACATTATTAATGTCTACTGCTGCTATTTCTCAGGATTTTAAAGCCCTGTGTGCATTCTGTATGCATATTCTTCAAGTATACGCTGCTGGTTTCATTTAAATCATCAACTTAGTAAACAGCATGGCTAAACCGCAGCTTATCTCTGCATATGGAAGTGCATTTTGTGAATCCGAGGCTGTCAGACGCAGTGCATGCTGAGTGTCTGTACATGCTCTGCTGTAATCAAGCGTCTGATCAGCCCAGCAAAAGCCATTTATGTACCACTGACATTTACATGCATTTATACTATTACATCATAAAACTATTCTAAACTCTTCTGCAAGTGTTAGTTTTGTAAACTGAGAAAATTAATAAAATACCAGATGAAAACTCTAATGAGAAATGTTGTCGTAGCAACTAACTGAAATGAAATAAGTTGAAGTACTAAAATGACTAAATCTAAAGCTACATAATTATTAAACTAAATAAATACATACAAAAAAAATGCTGAAACTTAAACCAAAAGTCACATTTATGGCCAATTGATGATTACTACAGGCAACTTTGGCTTGTCATTCAGCGTATATGAACAAATATGAAAAGCATTTACATAAAAGCACTTACAACTGAAGCCTATAAGGCAAGCAAAGCCAAAACACGATGCTTGTATTTCTGTTCAAGCCCTTCAGTGTGGGTTTGGAATAACATGATTATTTGTGGGTGAATTATTCCTTTAATAGCACCACTGAACAGTCATTTTTCACATTTCTGTCTGGTGCTTCAGTTTTCGTTTAATGAATATGCTACAGCAAAAACAAGTTACCTTCTCATTCTTTTCCTCTTCCTTCTCCTTTTCCTTCTCCTTGTCCTCTGTCTTTTCGGAGGGGACGAGCACCATGGTGAGTTTGCGGGCGATCTGTTTGGCCTCCAGGATCTCTCTCTTGTGCTCTTCCACGATGCTGGAATCCAGTGGGAGGAGCTGCGTAAAGACACATGATTTAGTCAGTCTGACCCGTGTTGTGTTGGTTTATTTATTTAATGTTTAGTCTAGATTTAGTCAATTAAAACTTAGTCACATATTAGTCATGCTGCATAATGGTTAAAATTATAATCATTATAATCCCCCCTCATCTAGTTTCCTGATAAAAACTCTCTACATTACGAAAACTGGGAAAACTCAAAAGCTTAAATATTCCTTAATTAGGAATATCCAAATTATATTCAAGTCTTTCTATTAAAAAAAAAAATAAGACTTTGTATTGAGGCGCAGAAGTTGTGCAAGTGCATTTATTCAACAACCTCAATCGCAAACAATATAATCGAGATCAATGTTTGGATTTATTACAGTTCCTCACTGAGAAGGTTTAATGGCAGATTTTGGCAGAGACGTGGCTGTTTTACACTTTCACTTGAGCAGAATATCTCTAAACTTGCATGTTTGTCAATGTTTTCAGATCATCAGTGTGTGCAAAGGTTGCCAGGTTGGGAAGAAACTAAAACACAAATGTGTCCCTTTTAAAGAAAAGCTGTGATGGGGGATTTAAACTCTTGACACTTGGCAACCGCAACCATGAAAACTCTGTTTTTTGTTGGAGAAAAAATAGAAAAATGTTCTATATAGTGTGTTAATTTTTTTATTTACTCCTCTTTTTTCGGCAATGATCATCAAAATCGTGAATAGTGATATTTCTAAAAAAAAAAAAAAAAATCGTGATATTATAGTTTTGCCATATCGCCCACCCTTACTCCAGATGCATGTAGGCCAAACTTCAGCTGCAAATATTCAATCTCTTCCACAATGACATTTAATACCATGTGTAAATGGAGTCAAAGTGCACCTGTAATTCTAATAAGCAGAATTATATTTTAACAACTTAAAAGAATGGCATTTACAGCTTGTTCTGTTCAAAAGGAAGTTATCTGACAACGTTGACTGACGATATCGAATCAACTTCAGCCTCAATATGCTTTTTGGACATTGTTTGAATCACCAAGGACCACACTTTCAGCTAAAGATCTTCTTTAATGCTCTACTGAAGAAAAAGTGTCACCTACATATTGGATGAACTACAAATGTTCATTTCTGGGTGAACTATCCCTTTAAATCTACTGAATGTATTCAGCCAAGACTACTGTTTATGGCAAAGTTCTGTTAAGAAGTTTTTGTTCTGTCGGTTGCTATGGTTATCATTGTCAATCATCGCAGAGCGGTGATTTACTCATGCATTTAAATGCAGTTATCACTCCCATTGCAGTGTATGCGTTGCCCTTGGCCAGCTTAGCAGCATGAAAAATTAAACTTATTCAAATTGTGAGAGTTAAAGCAGGCTAAGAGCATTCTGCACTGGGGAAAACTCCTGTTATAGTCAAGGAAGCTAACTGCACTCTCTAACTGCTGTGCTTTGTTTTAAGGAAAAGATTCATAAGCGGGTCATTCCATGAAATCGGTGCCTTTTCCACTTGGAAAAAGTGAAAAATAAAATAAGTTTAATCAATATATACCTGTATATATATATTTTATTTTTAATATCCATGAAGGCACCTTAAAATGACAAGAAATTGTATTGTGCCATCTCAGGCTGTGTCATTTATTATTTTATGACTATTTTTCTACCTCATGTTTTGGTATTT
>NW_015508828.1:8171-8550 GCF_001515645.1 Sinocyclocheilus grahami | reverse complement strand
CTTTAAAATGTTTGAATTTTACACAGACAATCTTTAAAAACAGGGCCAAACCTGATCTGTCATCCCTGTTACCCACAAGTCAAAACCTGTTTCCCTAAAAAGTAACAGGTTTAACAACTTCAAACACATTTGCTAATTGCTAGCTAATAGTCAAGTTCACAAAATCACATTGTACACTTTGAAGGGATTTTACTTGTAGATAGTGATTATATTAAATGTACGAAATAATTGCTTAAAGTTACATTTTAAAAATGGTAACAGGATTGACATTGCATGGTGGCCCCCAATCAGTCAAGCCTCATAAATCATCAAAAATAGAACATTATAGCAGAATGAGAGAAACATGCTTGTGTTTTAAGTGTAGGAATCCTGGTTGAGA
>NW_015508828.1:0-725 GCF_001515645.1 Sinocyclocheilus grahami | reverse complement strand
AGAAGAACGTTTCTAGAGAAGAAATTCAAGATCATCTACTGTTACTAATCATCATCCTAATAATCATCATATAACATCTGGAACTGTACAGCAATATGAAGAGATGTAGTTCAGCTCACGAGTCATTAAGACAGGTGATGCGGCGCATACTGTACCTATTAATGACTTGATGTTCTCAAGGACGAGGTGGCTGGTGAGATTCCCGATCAGATCCTGCCCAAGCTCCGCGATCAGCTTAGCGTAACCTTCATTCTCCTCGCGCAACAAATTGAACTTCTGCTGTTTGTAACTACGGAGTGAAAGATGGAAGGTTACACCAGAAAATAACTTCATGCAGTCGTCTAAAACTAATGAAGTACATCAGAGCTGAGGTCTGCTGGTCACAGGCAGGAGTACGAGGCTAATGCCGCCCGCAGGCATTTTATAAGATGACATGAAACCAATTAATCCATTAGAACATGCTTATGGTAATGAAAGGACTGTTGGATGGCACGTAAATTAGTGTGGTAAGAGAACGGGGGCTTTCAGGTCAGACTGCTCTGTAATCTTGATAAAACTCATTAAGACAGACCTACACAAAGGCATGAAATTCATCATCATCATGGGAGTTCAGTGCTATGCTTTGCATTTACAGCAAAATGAGGCTGCAATCACAGCAATCGCTGAACGTGCAGAAAGCAGTGACTCATGTCTGAAAGAGAAAAACAATGAACTCCGGGTGTTTT
>NW_015508827.1:18422-18795 GCF_001515645.1 Sinocyclocheilus grahami | reverse complement strand
TAAAAACATTGTAAGTTACTAATTATAACACTTTCATTGTACAGACAGAGAGCAAAGATCGTTTACATGATCAAACAGCATTTTCATTCAGTCTAGTCAAAGTTCAAGCACCCTTTAAAAAACTCCAATTATAATCACTGAAGCTGTGTACAGTGTGAAATGAATATCTTACTTACACTCGCACATCTGCACTTTGTTGTTTCTGATGAGAGAATTCGCAAGAGAATTAAGTCAGCGAGCGAGTGAACAAAACAGCAGCGTTTCAGCGATGACTCATCTGAACGCCTCTGATTGGTTATTGCATTCATAAGCTCAACAGTATCGTGTGTGATTGGTTACTACATTGGTAATGTGCAGCGCTGTAAAAATGTGT
>NW_015508827.1:15305-16775 GCF_001515645.1 Sinocyclocheilus grahami | reverse complement strand
ACACATGAGTCCTAAGAGGATCTTCACGTAATTACTGTGGGTACGCTAGATTAAATTGGGCCCGTGTCCAGCTCTGAGCAAAAATACTGAGGACCATTTTCAGTAAAACATTTCAAGCCAGCTGTTAAGTCATTCAGCACATAATGGTTGGCGGATCAGGTTAGTGCCCTTAAATTATCTGTTTACATTTTCATTGGATTTCACATTGAACCCCGATAACCCCCACCTGATTTCGCCTTCCTTTTGATTCTCAGTAATGCTAGTTGAGGGAAATGTGTGGAGATCACATTGTTCTCGTGTGCGTCATATCTGTCTCTCACACTAGCTGTGGAAAAGGGGCTTTGTTTGCTGAATTACATATCACAGTGTTTCTCATAGCTTTATTTCCTCTCTAGATTGGATGTTTTCCATTACATCTGGAAAGCACCCATCACAACCTCCATGTTTGCCTGGCTATTTATGTCTTGTTGTACTCTAAAACTTCCCCTATCCTATTCTCCTGTCAAGAATCCCAGCTTTTCACTTTAACCGATCCCTATTCTTTGCAAAAAGGATTATTTGGATTTGATGGGGTGTGTTGAGGGTCCGGGGTTGGGGGTTGTAGTGAGCAAAGAGGAAAGCTAATAGGGCTGCCAGTGGAGAGTGAGTTAAAGGGAGTTAAAATATTTGGCCAATCTTTGATGTCAAATCTGATAATGCATCTTGATGCACCATATTTGCACACACAAAAAAGTAGCTTATAGCCTCATAAGTGTTTATTATTATTATTATTATTATTTTGCTCTAGACAGCACCAGTCCCTATTCACTTACACTGCATAGAAAAGAGCAGCCCAGACTTTTCTGTTGCATAGAAGAATGAGAGTCTTACTGGTTATGGAATGACATAAGTACATGCTGATAAAATTGTGATTTTTGGGTTGAGCTAACCTATTTATTTGTTGATGTCTGTACTGAAAGACCAAACAGAAGAATGACCCTTTGTCTTTGTTCAATTCAAGACACCATTGAGACTGTGGCAAAAACAATGGCGATTGTTCTTTACAGCAAGACTGGGATATATAGATACTTCTAAGAACATGTCGACTTGCAAAAAAAGATGGATTTTTAATGGGATCTGACTCACTTGGTGTACAGTGATGAACCAGAGTCAATGGCCTGATCTGCAGTATACCATGTTAAACTAGTTTTAAAGGGGTCTCAGATCTCTAGTGGTCTTCCAGACATACATTTAATCAAAGTAGTGTACAGTATGCACTGAATAAAATAACTTGTAAGATTTACTTAAAAAAATTATCCTAACAAATTGCACAAACACATTTTAAGTAAATTTTACTGCTCTAATATCAAGTGCAACTTACTCGCTTACTCACTTAAATATTACTCAATTATATTTAATTTAAAAGTTGTGCTTATTTAAAGTAATTAACCACATAAACTGTATTAATTTTGTCTATACCAGGGGTTCTCA
>NW_015508827.1:7567-12799 GCF_001515645.1 Sinocyclocheilus grahami | reverse complement strand
AGTTTGAGTTTTGAAGTGAGAAGGTGTGGTTGTGTTTATGTAGCTATGTAGAAAAGGGTGTTGTGTTTAGACACTGGGGAACATGGAGGAAACGTTTGTAAAATGTGTTTTAGCATTTGAGAAAAACTGTAATAAAAGTTAATCAGTCACATTCACATGACCTATTAAAGTCTGAACACAAGTTTTTAAAGGTGCAGTAAAGCCTCATAAAAAGTGTCATTAATCAACAAAACATGTATACCTCCACTGGTGATATTTGGTCTTTTGAAAATAGAAAAAAATAAAGTATGACTGAATGCTACTTCAAGTGTCTGCTGTTCTGTGATACAATTCAATCTCCATTACCAACATTAACTGCATTTGCTGCACCATACACAGTTTCGACCCCAGGAGGTATAAAATATATATAAAAAAAATACTTAAACAGAACAAGATGAGAGTTAACCTGACAGAGCTAGGTAGTGATATAACCAAAACTGCCAAAAAAACATCAGTCTGTCTTTCTCACCACACCTCAAATGTCTGCTGTATTGGCTCGTCGTCAGAGTTAGGTCACCCTGTAAATAAACAGACACAATTTGTGATATTAAAACGATGTTCTAAAACATTTAACCACAATTTTATATTATGCAGTGAAGAATAGGTAAAAATAACGATAATGTTATATCATGCAAATCTATGCATAGATTTATACCTGCCTGAATGCTCATCAACTTACTCTACGGCTTATTCTGCAGTGAATCCAAAGCCTTCCTGTTGATAGAAACATGTGTTCATAAGACTTTGCTTTTTAACCAACAAATTACAGATTGCTTGAGCAAAAGACAAGTTTTAACTGACAAGACTGGACTGAAATGAACTATAATTAATTTGAATACCATCATAAAGAAGCGTAAAAACACTTTTACTAACACTTTCTATTCACACTTTTCAAAATTAGTCCTATAAAACATAATCGCTGGTAGCAACAGGTGCTTTAGGGTTTAGGTAGTATGCTTAGCATAGCGGCAAAACACAATTAATGAGATTACTACAATGTTATTGCTCTACACTCTCTCTATTACGCCAGTCGAGTGTTTGAAAGAGCAGAAACTAGCGTTATGCTAAATTATGCGATTGTTTTAATTTAGTAATGATGTTACCTAGCTAGCAATAATTTGCAGTAATTTCCAATTGTGCTCAAGATTTTACGTGAAAAACAGCTTTGTGAATCTCTGAACTATTGAAAACATTTTCGCTGAACTATCACTCACTGTGACCGCACGCAAGTTAACTTTAATGAGGTTATGTGATTAATATGAACGTCAATGTATAATGAGTCAAGCAAACAAGAATCAAACTATCGAAATGCACACGGACCAAAGTATTACAAATCAGAAATCTAAAACAGAAAGGCAAACTTACCTTAAAGGCACAATATGTAAGATTTTTTTATTAAAATATCCAAAAACCACTAGAGCAGTGTTATATATTTTGCTGACTTGTGTACTTACATTATCCCAAATGTTTAGAAGAAGGTTTAAATCGAGAGAAATAAGCAATTTTAACTAGTGACACGGACCGTGTCTATAGTGTCATTGTGTCACCTGCCAATGAAGTTTGGCATTTCCGGTTTTGTTTTGTAGAAAATATGGAAACACCAAAGACGCTTTAATATGTTGTGAGTTTTATTAGACTGGTGACGACCGCACAGAGTATCATAATAACATAACTTTCAAATGTATCTAGTATGATAAAACAGCTCTGCTTTACCCCACATACGCACGACCGGAAGGAGCGGAAGCGGTCGACTGTGGCATAATAAAAGCTCCGCTGCTTTCGACCCGTGTGTTGCGCTCGTTCAGCTGCCTCATTTTGCTTCGACGGCTTTCAGCCTCACCCTGCTTCATTCTACTACATTAATAAATCATTAGCTCATCCGTGAACGTGATTTCTGCCCGAGTCCCGTCAGATTGCATCGGCTGTGGGGATGAAGACCACAACTCCTCAGTCACGGTGTCATCAAACTACGCCTTTGCCTCTTTGTTTATTTTGAATACGTGGCCTCTAGCGGCGAAAATTACACATTGTGCCTTTAAACATGAGAAAATCCAGCCATACATCTCCTCCCTGACAAGCCCAACTGTTCCTCTGATTCAAAGCGTGGCTCCAAACACGCATGCGCGGATTCAAGCGTGCTGAACGTTTAGATTAAAATGTACTCAATATTTCTAGATTTATGTGCAATGACTGTAAAACGTAAATATTACAAGTAAATATTAATAAGAGTTACTCTTCTCACGCAGTTCATTGATTACATGAATTAAATGTGTACACTTTACTTAGAAAATTGTCATTCTCCTTGATTTTTAATGTTACAAGTATAATTTATGATGATTAATTTAATATATTTTACAACACCACAAAAATGTGTTTTTCAGTGTGTGTATGACTGCAATTTTATTCAAAAATAAAAATGACTGAATGACTGAATTAATTAATTAATTAAACTCACTGTCTTACAACATCCAGCACTAGCTAGAGTGCATGTGCTCATTTGTCTGAGTGACAGAAAATATACTATAGGCAACAATACAAAAGTAAGAGTTTCCTTGTGTTGTCCGGCTACTGAGTGTACATGGTTTTTCTTTGTAGCCCTGAAGGAGAATTTATCTACTCGGTTAAAAATAGCCCTGCTAGCGGTACAAGGTTTAAGATGATCTCAAAGGGCCAGGTGAGTCTGACACCGCTGGTACCACGGGAACTGATTATTTTAGCAAGTCAACAGAGAAAAGAGTTTCACTACAAATATTCTCAGGCAAATTCAAGAAGACACTTAGATTGAATTGCTAAAGCATTTGGATCTTTTCAGAGATAGTACCCAAAATGTACGTCTCAGTGTTTCATTTTTCAGTATACATAAACAGATATAGTTTCTTGACTTTCTGCTGATTCAAGGACAAGGAACATCAAATACATCTCGGATCAGGTGGATCAGAACAACGGAGTTTACTTTTAAAGAGCAGTCACTTTTACAAAAAAAAAAAAAAAAAAAAGCAACAGCCTTCAGATGAAATCAGACAAATGTCATGGCCTTTCTGATGTCTGATGAGATGAACATCTGTATTAACTCTCAAAAAACGAATGTCTTTGCAAAATATGAACTCTTTATTAAGGTGAGCGATGCTACCCAGATGTTTTTAAACTGAGAGATGGTGCGTAATGCGTCTGAAGGATTCCCAGTTATTACACATTAATGAATGATGTTCTAGTGGGCTTTACATTTTTAAAATGTTCATGTTCTTAGTGCATTTCATATTCGTGTGCTTTTCCCTGAGTGATAAATTAGCTTGGTTTCCATCCCAAAAGCAGCTTGTATGAAAAACTGTAGTACTGCATAGGGAGCGAAATAACATTTGTGTCGTTTTCACTGGCAAAGACACAGAGGTTCAATGCATGTGCATTTGCTTTGCTTTTGTCCATGATACCCTTTTTTTTTTTGAAGGACTTTGTTTTGGTTAAAAATAACACTTCAGTTTGTTCTTAAATCTTTCCTCCCCAAAGGACAAAGCAAAACAAGTCTCTTAATACAGCAAGCAGAAGTGGCAAAGTAAAGGTAAGGAAAGGATTTTTGTCCTCATCAGTAGAGCAAAGACGTGTTAGAGCCAATTATGGACTGTTTATTTTGCAAATGCATCCGAGGACAAGAAGGGATGCGAGAACAGAGGAGAAAATAGGTGACTTAGCATCATCTGCTAAAAGCCATGTGCTTTAATAGGCCTAAACCTGCAACTGATCTTTACAAAACATATCCCATAGTTTTACTGTACTGTACGCGTCATTTGTTTTTTTAGTTTTTTTGTATTTGTATTTATTTGTTCGTTTGTTTGTGAGAATATGGAAGGCGGTCACACCAAATCTAAATGAAACCTATGCACAACAAATACATCCAAAATAATTTAATTATACATCAGCTTTTTGAGATCACTTTTTTTTCACACACTAATGTGATTATTATAGAAATTGTTATTATTATTATTATTATTCATGTATACAAGCTATATAAGTCTATTAAGCTGTTTTTACCTTAGTACTGTGTTTGTACTGGCCTGTCTCCTAAGTAAACATGTTTTTCTCTTAATGTAATTCTATTTAAGGAGTAAAGCAGTGCTACAGAGGTGAATGCAATCAGAAAGAAAAATTACTTTTTAAAAGCAAAGGTTTAGTAACTACTCCTAATGTAATGTCCTGCATTAAGTTTTCCTATGAGTAGGTAATTCTCCTAACTGTAGGTTTAGGCATTAAGATGTGCCAACTATTTTATTTCTTTATTGTAGTTAAGACTGTAGGGCAGGGATCCTCAAATCTGGCCCACTAGATCCACTTTCCTGCAGAGTTTAGCTCTGACCCTAATCAAACACACCTGAGCATGCTAATCAATGTCTTCAGGATCATTAGAAAATCACAGGTAGCTGAGTTTGATCAGGGTTGGAGCTAAACTCTGCAGCGCATTGGCCCTCCAGGGCAAGATTTGAGGAACCCTGCTGTAGGGTATGTGTCTATATAAAAACTGACTTTAAAAATAAACCTGAGAAATATTCACTGGAATTAAATGTGTGACAGCTAACCCTGATATCTCTTATAGTAGGCCATCATCACTTTAATGGACTACTGAGAGAATATGAAGCAAGCAGGAAATCACACATTATTTTAGCACCTTATTTATTTGCAATGAATACAAATTGTCCGTTTTTTTTCCTATGTACCTTGAATAACAGACTTAAGAAATTGTGTTGGTAAAGGTGGGAATTTAGTCTCAACGCAAAATATAGTTTAGCTTTTATTTTTCAAAGATCCCATTAAAATTTGACTCTGTCCATTAACTGGGTGTAGTTAAAATAACTGTATTAATGTTAAAGGTCATGACACATGAGTGTGTGTTGAACATTAGGGTGACAAAATTAAAAAAAGGACATTATACTGTATTGAAGGCTTGATAAAGATGTTGGTTCTCTACACCCCTCTATCATTCGAAGCTCTTACTCTGGAGAATAAACCCTTTGTAGGAATTATGGCATAAGGATAAGCCCTTCAGAATGGAATGCAACAGAAGTGAGATGCTCAGTCTTGCTCTCTCTACACACCTGCCTCTAATTTTCAAATCACTTAGATTTGATTAGGGTGTGATCTAAACTCTGCAGGTAGGTTGATATCTCTATACAAGACTGATCATCTCCGAATGAATGAACGAAT
>NW_015508827.1:6904-7557 GCF_001515645.1 Sinocyclocheilus grahami | reverse complement strand
TTCATTGCTTATAGAATGTCTAATATTCAATTGACATTTATTTCAATTCAATACACATGTATTTGTATAGCACTTTTCACGATACAAATCGTTGCAAAGAAGCTTCACAGAAAGCTACAATTTCTACATTACATTTAGGAGTAATGTCTATAGAGAGTCTTTGCTTCACCAGCGGATGGCAGTACTGCTCTGTTTGTTTTTGCACAGGGCAAAATCACCATTGACCTTCTGCATTACTGGGCTTAGATCATTGGCCTTCAACCCTGTTCCTGCGGACACACTCTGCAGGGATTAGCTACCACCCTAATCAAACACACCTGAACCAGCTAATCAAGATGTTCAGGATCACTTTACAAATCAATGGGCAAGTGTACAGAAGAAGGTTGGTAATTAAATTTGCAGGACAGTGGGTCCCCAGGAGCAGTGTCGAAGATGGATTAGAACTTTTGTTCTTAGAGAGATACGCTTACTGTAAACTGTAAAATATCTTTCTGTCTATCTGTTTGCTCATTTCTGACAAAATGTCAGAGTTGACATTAGTTTTGCTGTCTTTGCACTTGACCACTCGTCTATTTACATTCTTCTTCTTCTTCTTCTTCTACTTCTACTTCTTTTTATTATTATTATTATTATTATTATTATTATTATTATTA
>NW_015508827.1:0-553 GCF_001515645.1 Sinocyclocheilus grahami | reverse complement strand
ATATATATATATATATATATATATATATATACATATATATGAATAGTAGAATATAGTAGAGGTACAGCATTAACATAATGGATTTATGGCATGACATAAACTGAGCATGTAAGGATATGTACTGCTTTATTTGTAGGACTCTGTTCCCCACCAGGTGGCACAATCAGCCCAAATGATATGCTGGAAAAATACTTGATCGTATTTAAAAACTGTGGTCTACTATAAAACAATTTTGTGTAACAACATAAGGCCAACATATAAGGTTTGAATACATAAGGTGCTAACTTTATAAATGGCTGAAGGGCAAACCTTTTATTCCCGTTACATGCTGTATGTCAGTGATGCATATTTCACATATATATGGCCAAGAAATCACCGCGCCTGATGATCAAGTGAGAGAAAAAATCAGTTCTAAATCCACAGATGCGCAGGCTGTATTAACAGCTGTTGATCTAATGCTAATATTCACTGTGATTTCCAGTCAAATGCTGTAGCCTGGATTAAGGATGTGCAAAGCTACAAAAATGAACTCCTTTTCAAAATGGGTCCTTTT
>NW_015508826.1:14737-18807 GCF_001515645.1 Sinocyclocheilus grahami | reverse complement strand
GGTTAATTATTCATATTTCCTGTTGTGAGCTAAATTCGCTACACGTGTAACACAAGTTCTTATTGGGAGTTATCAGAGGTTGCATTGAAGATTATGTTTGTCATCATTACGCTGCTTTAGCCGGGCAGTTTAACAGTGATATAAATGCATCAGATCTTATCACTGAGTAAAAGTGGGTTGTTGTCATTTATAGATTTGATTTTCACACTACTAACTCTGAGAAATGACAGATAGGATGCTCTTATTTTGGATTTTTATCTGTTGAGTCATTCAGACTCACAGACATCAAGACCCAGTGTTTTAATATGTTTCGACTATCATAGCATTGCTAAATGTGAAGATGTATAATTGATAACGAGTAATTAATAACATATCGTCTACATCATCAGGTATTAGGCTCTGAATGGGATCAGTCAATCAGGCCATTATATGATGACTATATCTTTATCGTCATCAGCAGATCACCATGTCTTGCCATAATCAAGACAGTTATAGCAGCCAGAGGAAAAAATAATGTTAACAATTAAACTAAAGCAAACACTATTCACCACAATGGTGAAAAATATAATGTTCATTTAACATTTAAACCTCAGTTAACTCTCAATAAAAAACTGTTGTCACTCGTATGAAAGAGATAAAGTCAGACTGGTTAGTAAGAAGTGAAGATGCTATGCTGTTTTTGTTGTTTAAAACCCCTTAACTGTCACCCCCCATTATTTAAAATAGGCATGAAGGTGCACTATCCAAACTTAAATTGATGTAATTGATGGACACTTTGGAATACAGACCACTCAGCAGAAGAAACTCAGCAGATTATCGCAAAAGTGGAATTTTTTCAAAAAATTTAAGTATCAAAAAGTTATAGAAGTTTACATTTACTGTAAATAAAATGCACTATATTAATTGTATTTTATTTATAATAAATATTTTACATAACAGGTTTTGCTCTAAGATTGGTATAAAATTAAAGCCTTATGTCTAAATAAGTTATGATCCAAATTTGAAGTTGATATGAAAAAAGATGAGGTTCCTGTGAGATTTTATTTAGAGCGTCATACCACAAACAGCCACCGGGTGCCATCTAAACATTCAAAAATCACATCATTTTTCTGTCACAAATGTCTAGATTTCTCTGTCAATATTACTTCTGTCTCAAACTAACCACCAAATATGGACTCCTGAGACTCAGACCTTTCCAATGATATGTTTTTTTGTCAAGATTCTAAAAGACCGAAATGCATTTTGTAATATGACACTTGACTCCGCCCATTAAGGGGGAGGACACCGCCAAAATATTTAAAAGTACCATTTCCATGGTAACGCAATGTCCGATTTCAAAATGGTTTTCACAGGATGAATCTTCCTGAGACTCAGACCTTTCCAATGATATGTTTCTTGTCAAGATTATAAAAAGGTTTGATTCTAAAAGACCGAAATGCATTTTGTAATATGACACTTGACTCCGCCCATTAAGGGGGAGGACACCGCCAAAATATTTAAAAGTACCATTTCCATGGTAACGCAATGTCCGATTTCAAAATGGTTTTCACCGGATGAATCTTGGGCTTCTAAGCTTTCAAACAATATATAATTTATGATGATTAATAAAAGATTTGATAGAGAAAAAGGACAACAACAAAAAAAGAGCACCACAGGTGGGACGGTGACAGTTAAGGGGTTAATGATCTTCTGCTGAGATCTCGAGAGATTCAGGGCCAGATTCACTGATTAGTGTGAGAGCACAATCCCATACAAGTCCTGATGGGAGTGAAAAGTCTACTGACATTACGCTCAGAAATGAACACAGACGCAGCAGATCATGTTCATAATGACCAACACAACACAAGAGCAGCGCAAATTAGTGTAGCGTCTCAAACAAGCAGACCGATGGTCATAATGTGCAGGTTATCTACTAACAACACAGGTGCAAAATGGCATAATTTATTAAAATACTCTCCTAACATTAGTTTGCATCTGAAAGAGAAACTCCTACAAATACATGTGCAATAAGCTCAGAGGGTTTGCATTAGTGTTGTCACGATTAGTGTTGTACGATATACCAGTTAGAAGTTGGTGAAAGCTGGTAGTAGATCTGTCCTCTAATGTCTTTTATCTTCAGTTTATTTCATTAGGGCTTAATGTTGTAGTTATTGTGTTTCTGTTCATGTTCAGTGATTCTGCTTGTTATCATCAGCTGTTAATCACTTAATTATCACTGATTCAGTGTTGCTTCTAACACTCTGTAGTGTGCACAACTCATCTAGAAAAACACATGTGGGGCCCTCATGGAAACTGAGGACTAAACTGTCTGGGCCCCAGGCCCCACACGGCTGTGCTGGCGAGAATGTGAAACACAGCTAGAGAAATGAACTAAACTAGAAACCAGATGTGCTGTGATTATAATCTGTAAACACGACTGCAGCTTACAAATAAATACAAGTAAATGCATCCCATGTAAAATAAATATTACTGTCTTAGAAATATATTCAGATGTGTAAAACAAGCACTAAAGTCACATGATTCAGTAACTGTAATCTGATTTCAGCAATCTAATATAAAACAGGTTACATCACTTTGTTTCTGTATGTCATCATATTACTGTAATGTGTTTCTGCAAACACTGATGATCAATATAACAGAGACACTGATGCAGTTAAACAGAGATCAGATCACAATTCAGCAGATACTGACAGTTCAGTCTATCATAGCATCTCTCAAACCATCTGTCATCTGTCATCATGAGTAACACTGGTAAAATGATAATGATGATGAATCCTGAAAACAGGAGAGGAGTTATATTAATGCTGGATATTATAATTCATCAGCAGGTTCACAGCAGATTACAGTAAATCATATACAGTACAGTAAATACAGTAAATCATAACTGAACATCAGTCTCGGTCCATAATGAGTGTTTTAAAGTGACATTAAAGTAATGAAGAATGTTCATTATTAAAGCATGTTGATCTGAACCCTGAGTAAAATGAACACAGATGAGCTCAGATGATTATGAATATGAATATGAATATGAACTCACCTCCTCTGGCAGATCCAAACGTGTAGAACAGGAGGATGAATTGTAAAGTAGGCAGAATATCAAAGGTCATATCAGCCACAAGGCCAAAGATTTCTATTATCCGTCCACTTTTCTGTCCAACCTCTGTAACTAAAACTGCAAGAAACATTTTTGATAATTAAGATCTGATTTGATTCAGTTTTGAATCATTATAATAGCAGTTTATCATGACACAATTAACAACAACAAAAACAGAAGCAGATGAACTGAATGAATCAGTGTGACTGTGAGAGTTTTTATACAAACATATATATTATCTATATATTATAAACATATCAATAAATATAATGAAGTTATTCAGTAACCTTCAAAAAAGGTTCTTCATTTTTCTAATAAAAACTGTACAGTATTATATTTAATAAAAACATCGATATGTACTATTTCTACTAATACTCTGAAGTGCAATATCAGATCTGAAGAATAAAGTATGTTTGTGTTTTAATTATTAGACTAAAGTGATGAAGGGCGCTCAGATCAGTGTGAATCAGACTCAGTTTCAGTGATTCTCTGGGCACTTATGGGAATGAATCACACAGAAATACTTACCGTAAATGATTCTGCAGAGGCAGCACACAAACACTATTGCAAACAGCACTATTATGATGACTTTATTAAATACAGCATAATTTAGAAACCTTTCCCAAGCACTTGCGAAAAGAGCTGGAAGAAAAGAAAATGATCACATTAAATACTGTACATGACAGAAGAATACAACACACTCTTATCATTTCACTGTTTTTATGTAAATCATCTTGCTTTACTATGATTTGCACCGACAGTCTTTCTCTTATAATCTGAGCTTCAGTGTTTCTAATACTGACCATTACACAATCATATGGAGTAAATATGAAGTTACGCTCGAGTGTGTTTGAGAGATTGTGGTGTGTGAATGTATCTCCTCATGTCTGGATGAATGCTCTGCTGAGTCTAAAGTGTTTAATGCTTTAATACACAGTATGTGTGTGTGTCTACATGCATCTAGAGACGGCTCGTA
>NW_015508826.1:4416-13709 GCF_001515645.1 Sinocyclocheilus grahami | reverse complement strand
GATTCTAAAAGACCGAAATGCATTTTGTAATATGACACTTGACACCGCCCACTACCATTTCCATGGTAACGCAATGTCCGATTTCAAAATGGTTTTCACCGGATGAATCTTGGGCTTCTAAGCTTTCAAACAATATATAATTTATGATGATTACTGAAAGACTTGATAGAGAAAAAGGACAACAACAAAAAAACTGTGACAGTTAAGGGGTTAATGATCTTCTGCTGAGAGATTCAGAGATTCAGGGCCAGAATCACTGATTAGTGTGAGAGCACAATCCCATACAAGTCCTGATGGGAGTGAAAGACATTACGCCATTACGCTCAGAAATGAACACAGACGCAGCAGATCATGTTCATAATGACCAACACAACACAAGAGCAGCGCAAATTAGTGTAGCGTCTCAAACAAGCAGACCGATGGTCATAATGTGCAGGTTATCTACTAACAACACAGGTGCAAAATGGCATAATTTATTAAAATACTCTCCTAACATTAGTTTGCATCTGAAAGAGAAACTCCTACAAATACATGTGCAATAAGCTCAGAGGGTTTGCATTAGTGTTGTCACGATTAGTGTTGTACGATATACCAGTTAGAAGTTGGTGAAAGCTGGTAGTAGATCTGTCCTCTAATGTCTTTTATCTTCAGTTTATTTCATTAGGGCTTTATGTTGTAGTTATTGTGTTTCTGTTCATGTTCAGTGATTCTGCTTGTTATCATCAGCTGTTAATCACTTAATTATCACTGATTCAGTGTTGCTTCTAACACTCTGTAGTGTGCACAACTCATCTAGAAAAACCCATGTGGGGCCCTCATGGAAACTGAGGACTAAACTGTCTGGGCCCCAGGCCCCACACGGCTGTGCTGGCGAGAATGTGAAACACAGCTAGAGAAATGAACTAAACTAGAAACCAGATGTGCTGTGATTATAATCTGTAAACACGACTGCAGCTTACAAATAAATACAAGTAAATGCATCCCATGTAAAATAAATATTACTGTCTTAGAAATATATTCAGATGTGTAAAACAAGCACTAAAGTCACATGATTCAGTAACTGTAATCTGATTTCAGCAATCTAATATAAAACAGGTTACATCACTTTGTTTCTGTATGTCATCATATTACTGTAATGTGTTTCTGCAAACACTGATGATCAATATAACAGAGACACTGATGCAGTTAAACAGAGATCAGATCACAGTTCAGCAGATACTTACAGCCGAGATTATATCTGCATCTAATAAACCATCTCTCATCTGTCATCATGAGTAACACTGGTAAAATGATAATGATGATGAATCCTGAAAACAGGAGAGGAGTTATATTAATGCTGGATATTATAATTCATCAGCAGGTTCACAGCAGATTACAGTAAATCATATACAGTACAGTAAATACAGTAAATCATAACTGAACATCAGTCTCGGTCCATAATGAGTGTTTTAAAGTGACATTAAAGTAATGAAGAATGTTCATTATTAAAGCATGTTGATCTGAACCCTGAGTAAAATGAACACAGATGAGCTCAGATGATTATGAATATGAATATGAATATGAACTCACCTCCTCTGGCAGATCCAAACGTGTAGAACAGGAGGATGAATTGTAAAGTAGGCAGAATTTCAAAGGTCATATCAGCCACAAGGCCAAAGATTTCTATTATCCGTCCACTTTTCTGTCCATCCTCTGTAACTAAAACTGTAAGAAACATTTTTGATAATTAAGATCTGATTTGATTCAGGTTTGAATCATTATAATAGCAGTTTATCATGACACAATTAACAACAACAAAAACAGAAGCAGATGAACTGAATGAATCAGTGTGACTCTGAGAGTTTTTATACAAATAAACATCAATAAATATGATGAAGTTATTCAGTAACCTTCAAAAAAGGAATAATAAAAACTGTACAGTATTATATTTAATAAAAACATCGATATGTACTATTTCTACTAATACTCTGAAGTGCAATATCAGATCTGAAGAATAAAGTATGTCTGTGTTTTAATTATTAGACTAAAGTGATGAAGAGCGCTCAGATCAGTGTGAATCAGACTCAGTTTCAGTGATACTCTGGGCACTTATGGGAATGAATCACACAGAAATACTTACCGTAAATGATTCTGCAGAGGCAGCACACAAACACTATTGCAAACAGCACTATTATGATGACTTTATTAAATACAGCATAATTTAGAAACCTTCCCCAAGCACTTGCGAAAAGAGCTGGAAGAAAAGAAGAGATAAAAATTGATCACACAGAAACACAATCAAACTGTAAATACTGTACATGACAGAAGAATACAACACACTCTAATCATTTCACTGTTTTTATGTAAATCATCTTGCTTTACTATGATTTGCACCGACAGTCTTTCTCTTATAATCTGAGCTTCAGTGTTTCTAATACTGACCATTACACAATCATATGGAGTAAATATGAAGTTACGCTCGAGTGTGTTTGAGAGATTGTGGTGTGTGAATGTATCTCCTCATGTCTGGATGAATGCTCTGCTGAGTCTAAAGTGTTTAATGCTTTAATACACAGTATATGTGTGTGTGTCTCCATGCATCTAGAGACGGCTCGTAGCTCAACCAGAAACCAGATGTGCTGTCGTTATCATCAATCAAGCTGCATAATAAATCTACTGGAGGAAGGAGAGGAAGCAGCTAAAAAGTGCATCTCGTGTTCATTTGTGAATAAGACTGCTGTAGTTTAGTCTTTGTAACTCAGTTAAGTATCAAACTGCTAGTAAGTAGCACCCAATTACTCTCTAATTCACAATACTGTCTGCTACAGGATATCATTATTATCTACTGTGAAGTTACGATAATACATTTAGCAGACATATTCACATTGATTTATAGGAGTGAAAATGAAGTAAAGGTGCAGTTGAAGAGACAACACAGCCAGAGCCTAAGGATTTAGACCTTTTTATGTGATGGAAATACAAATAATAGAGTTGTCTGTGGTTTCAGAATTTACAGTGTTGACTCTTGTTCTTCATAAGCTCTGGCATGCTGGATATCAGCTTCTGAGCCAAATCCTGACTGATGGTGATCCATTCTTGCCTTATTAGTTCTGAGAGTTGATCACAATCTGTGGGCTTCTGCTTGTCCACTCGCCTTTTGAGGACTGACCACAGGTTCTCTGTGGGATTGAGATCCGGGGAGTTGCCTGGCCACGGATCCAAAATCTCAATGTAATGATCTTCAAGACACTTCTTTATCACTCTGGCTTTGTGACACGGTGCTCCATCATGCTGGAAAATGCACGGATCATCACCAAACTGCTCATGGATCGTTGGAAGAAGTCGCTGCTGCAGGACGTTTTGATACCATTCTTTATTCCTGGCAGTGTTTTTGGGCAGAATTATGAGAGAGCCCACTCCCTCGGTTTGAAAAGCAACCCCACACATGGATGGTCTCAGTATGCTTCACTGTTGGCACAACACAGGACTCATGGTAGCGTTCACCTTTTCTTCTCCGAACAATCGATTTTCCAGATGTCCCAAACAGTCGGAAGGGAGCTTTTGTGAACATATATATATATATATACAGTAGTGACTCCAACACCCAGGAGCTTTTGGATGTTGCGTCGTTCATGGACCCTAAGTTGAAAACACAGTAAATCAGTGCAGACAACATCCCTGCCATTAAGACCCGACTGAAGACGGAAATGCTAATATCAGCAAGACGTACATATAACCAGGTTAATAATAATAATGTCCTTGAGTATGATACTTCCACAAACACATACATATTTATATGTAATTCAACTTCAAAACTAATGTGATTTGTGTTGTTTATTATATATATTTTTTTTTCATCTGGCAGAAGAAGAGATCTCGAACTGAAACTGTTCAGAAGCCTCAAAGTGCAGAGCCCTCCGGGGAAAAGACAAAGAAGTCTCTTGGCAGCCTTTCCAAAACCAGTGTGGCCGAGAAGGGTCTGGCTGCAGCTTGGCGCATGCACTCTCAGACTTGCAGTCTCAGACACTTGCACTTCTGCTAGCAACATCACTTGCAGTCTTTATTATTTTTTATTTTGTTCTATTTATTGATTGCTTTTTGTTTGAATCTCTCAACATTTTACAACAGTAGCCAGGTGGTGAAGACAAGACCCTCAAATCCGTGGCCACAGAACAGCAGAATATGAACGAATGCGCAAAGTCTCTCGTTAAGAGTTTTCCTCCTGTAGAAAAACATAAACACTTAACATGGCTTAATGTATTAAGATGCTATTAAAATATCAAATTCAATATACAGTTTATTAATATAATGAATATGTATATAGTATTTTCCTCTAACCACAAAACGTGGCATAATGTGGCATAATGGACTAAGATGATAAAGACCAAACTCAATGCTCTTGATTATTAAAATATAGCCTACATAACTAATATAGGCCTACAGGCAAGCAAGCGAGCCCAGAATAAATGCAACACACATAGTTTCGTGTTAAGCGTTTTTCCATATAGAATAAACTGTCTACAGCTCTTTTATATCATTGTCTTCATCCATTAAGCTTTAAGCCATTAAGCCATTAAGCTTTTCTATGGAAGGAACATGTGTAATGTGCAATTTAACGCATTGCGTTCTGGGCTCGTCTGCTTGCCTGTACGGAGTTGATCCTTTTAAAATCACTTAATGCATTTCATAATGCACGTTCATATTTGCTGTTCTGTACAACAACAAGACATATAGGCTACTGAATTGTCTTTATCATCCGTTATTATGCCACATTAAGCGTTTTGCTGTATGGGAGGACAAGTGAAAGTTTGCGCATTGTGTTCATAGCCATCTGCTTGCCTTATAGTACATTAAATAATAACTATATATCGAATTTGATCTTTTAATTGAACTTAATGTATCTTAATACATTAAGCCATGTTAAGTGTTTATGTTTTTCTACAGAAGGAAAATGCTTAACGAGAGACTTTGTGCATTGCGTTCATATTCTGCTGTTCTGTGGCCACAGATTTGTGGGTCTTGTCTTTTTCTTGCAGGACCCTGTAGGTTACGGTACTAAATTAGTTTTAATCATTAAATCACCACCACAGCGTCTTGTCTCCATTGGCAACACGCACCATTTGTGTCGATTGCAAGTGATGTTGCAGGTATCGGAGAGTGCAAGTGATGATTGCAAGTGACTTCGTAATTTAGTTTCTTTTGTCTTGTCTTCACCACCTGGCTACTGTTGTAAAATGTTGAGAGATTCAAACAAAAAGTAATCAATAAATAGAAAAAAATAAAAAAGACTGTAAGTGACGTCGCTAGCGTAAGTGCAAGTGTCTGAGACTGCAAGCCTGAGAGTGCAAGTCTGAGAGCGCAAGCGCCAGCTGCAGCCAGACCCTTTTGGTGTGGCCTCTTCTGCTTTGCCTGTGCAACTTGAAGATGTCGTGGAGGCAGAGTTAAACAGTTACCTGTGAGCCCCGTCATTGACGGAGGGGACGGTCCCTTGGCTTGGTGGAAGGTGCACAAGATCAACTTTCCACGACTGCGCAAGATAGTCTGCAAGTATCTTTGTGTACCAGCAACTAGTGCCCCCTCAGAGCGTCTGTTTAGCACTGGATTGCACTCGCTCATCCTTAAAACCAGCAAAAGTGGATCTGCTGGTTCTCCTAGCTGAAAACCTGTGAGCTACTGAGAACCATACAGTAGGATCATAATAGCTGCCAGTGCCATAATCACTGTGCACTTTAGTCTGTGTGGTGTGTGGCTGTTGCTGACTGCAGATAATTGTTTAATATTTATATTAACATTCAGACAGTTTTTTTTTTCTTTTAAGATTTCATTAAAAATGTTTTTACGCTCGCTTGAGGTTTTTGACTTGTGTGAAAAAGAGTTAATACGAATAATGGGAGATGGAAATGTATTTCCCAAATGAATTCTGACTTAACAAACTTTAAATCTACGTAACTAATCGTCTGTTTCAGCTGATGGGGTTTAATTTGCTGTTGTTTACTAGGTTACCAATACCACCGTCATCCACTCAAACATTTTTTTTTTTATTGTTTTTTGCTAACTTTAAAAAGTTCGCTTCACGTTTGGATGGAAACCCAGCAAGCGACACACACAGAGTTTGGTGTCAGTCAAAGCTCTGCAGAGATGCAGCCTCAGAGACAGTTTGGCATCATGCCATCAGATTCATTAATGCCGTAAATGAAAACTGTTTTGTCTATTGACACACAATCTGAAGATGACCTGAGTCACCTAATGAGTCACATTAGGAGAAAATCAGACCAACAGTCTAGGAGGAGTTTCGAAAAAGTAGGTTTTCAACATAAATCAGATTGGGCTGATTATGGAATAATTGGTATCAATGTTCTCGGCTTGATCCAAGGAATCTTTTTAGAAATGTCATTATAACTTTTGACCACAAGCGGTCACTGACCTGAAACTTTTTGAGTACTTTCAGGGTATGGAGCTGATGACACATACCAAGCTTTGGAACAATACACCAATGTGTTCATAAAATACAAAATTGGATATCGTTTGACCCGGTATTATAAGCGAAAATAGACTTGTTTTACATCTCCAGACCACTAGCTGGAGTTAGAAACTCCAAATTTGCTGTGATTAAAGTTCAAACTGTCCTCGATCAAATTTCATTAATTTCCCACAAACGGTTCGATGGTGTGCCATAGACTCAAGAGCAGAAGAAGAAGAAGAACGGATACAATAAACACATACAATAGTTGCCTGAGCGCCTCCAGTGTTTGGCCCCTAACTATAACTACAAGATGTTTCCATGAGTCCATCTGAGACACTGCCGTCTAGTGGAGCGAAGTAGAAATACATCTCATCTGTCTGAATTACTTCTGCTTCTTTCATCACGCTGGAAATGGAAAATCAAGTGAAACGCATTGCATTGTGGGATACAGTACACTGCTCTTTAGTGAATGTAGCAGGTCTTCCACATGTTCTGTGCATACAGAAAAATTACATAATTTCACATACTGCAGCAATAGTAAGAGTAGTCAAAGTTAGTTATTAATAACAGTATATGTGTCACAATGTTTAACTCTGAAGGATCTGAGCTGCCATCTGAAGCTGCAGATGTTCAGTCTCAGTGTTTCTGATGGCTGTAAGTGACAGAAGTGAACATTTACTGACATCATGATCCTGAACTGTGATCTCTGTGATGTTGAGACTCGAGCCACAGACGTGTTTAAAGTTAAAACTATAACACTGTTTTCTCTCCGTTGATCTTGAAGGAGTCTCAGTCTCATTTCTACTGCTGAAGCTGGTTTACAGCTAGAGTTAGTTATAAAAGCAAATCACTATTACATGCATATAAAGAACAAGTGCAATTAAGTTAAACATTCTGCATATATTTACATCAAACGTGCATTAAATAACGGCTTCAATAACAAATGAAGAATGAGACTGAACTCTTAAATCACAGAGGAAAGCTCCTCACGAGTGTTTTTCTGGGACTGTTGATTATGTTTGTGAAACCACTGACTCCGGCTGGGTTTCCTCCGTCCCGTCACTCCTGCCGGTCTCCTGGTTTAGTTTGTTCAGCAGAGCTTTCATCTCATGTGATTCTGCTGGGTTCTGGTTCTGGTTCTGGTTTGATCCACTGGCTGAATCTGCTGCTGCATTCTGGGTTCAGAATAAGACAGATGTTAACATGTGTTTTCAGCACCAGTGTTTCTCCTCATATAAGCTGTGATCCAGCGGCTGCAGCTCGACGAGACTTTATCGCCTTCTGTGTTCACGACAAGACAGTTCACTCACACACATCTTCACTAAACCTGCTTCTGCTTTTCAGACAGTTGTTTAAAGGTGCAGTTGGTAATTTTGTCCACATTTAAAAAAGCTTTATATTTGAAGTAAATAATAGCACATCAGCGCTATTATGTAATGTCGCATCAGCGGTAAGGAAGAAGCTGTTTTCCCTCTCCGCTCATGCTGACCGTATTGAAGGAATCCACACACCAAACAAATGCAAAGTTCAAGGTGCATTGCATTTTCATTTTTTACATTTCATTTATTAAATCTATGCACCCAATAATATTTTTGCATTTATAAATTGCCACAGAATTTTTTCATATTTTTTGCTTATTGGTCACATAGAGATCACATGACCAGCTGAATACAGCTCACTTTATCTCAGAAACCTCTCAAGACTGCTGCACAAAGTACTTTTTATTTATATAAATTGTTCTTAATTTTACTCCGTTAAATGTCCAAGTATCTAGCCATTTCCCTGCAAATGTAATTGAGTAAAATTACAGGTATTTTATTTAAATAAAACTCAGGTGAAGTGAAATTTCTCAAAACAGTACTTCAGTAATGAAGCAGAATTAATTTACACATCTGTCCCTTTATTATTATAGAGTTTGTGGAATCAGTTCTTCTCAGGTGACAAATAGAAATGTGAATAGAGCAGGTCTATTTCCACAGTGACTTCAGTAATCAGAAACGTTTGCTTGCGTCCAAACTGATGTGTGTCTGTATGAAGCATTTAAAGACTTCGAGAAACATCAAATCACCAAGAGCACCTTTAACTCACTGCAGGAGAATGCATCACATTAGTTTCTGATACTAACCTGACAAGACTGCAGACCTGGTGTGATCCCTGTGAGGAAAGAGATTTACAGGATCATTCAGATGCTGATCAAACACATCAGACTGAATAACAGACCAGTCCTGCTTTTAACAAAGAACACATCCAATAAACCCTCAGATGTCCAGTCTGGATACACGAGAATGCATTTAATGGTGTTCAGAGAGTGATGAAGATGAAGAGCTTCAGTTCAGTTTAGAGATGACTGAACAAACAGTAGAAATATCTCTAGAAAATGATCTAGCAAATGATCTAGCAAATGCTAAATAGTAGTAAAACTGATCATTTATTTCCTGAAAATCATGTTTTTAAATGAAAATAAAAATCCCAAAACACCTGACGTGAATGTAATTCATGTTCAGTTATACTCACAGGGTTCAAATACCAGTAAAACCATCAGAATGAAGGTGAAGAGGAATTCAGAGGAGAAGATGACGATCCTCATGTCTCCGATCGCACCTTCACCATTACCTGAAGATGAAAATAAACAGCAGTATTTTATTTATGACACTCGTATTCACCACTCAACAGCATGAAGCACTGGTTATTGAGCTGGGGACACTACACGACTAGCTGAAGCATTCTAAGACTGACCTATTTACAGTATACACAGAAACTGACTTTGGCGTGCACTCGATGTGCATATAATACTCACATTGTTAGCGTGCATATAATACTCACATTGTTGGCGTGCATATTATACGCACCT
>NW_015508826.1:2139-4406 GCF_001515645.1 Sinocyclocheilus grahami | reverse complement strand
ATGAAAATAAACAGCAGTATTTTATTTATGACACTCGTATTCACCGCTCAACAGCATGAAGCACTGGTTATTGAGCTGGGGACACACTACACGACTAGCTGAAACATTCTAAGACTGACCTATTTATACACAGAAACTGACTTTGGCGTGCACTCGATGTGCATATAATACTCACATTGTTGGCGTGCATATTATACGCACCTCCCCCACACCCCCAAACCTAACCATTGCGTATCATGTGCACGCCAAAGTCCGTTTCTGACAGAAAATCATGCCATTGAAACACACTTCCATGAGATTGAAATTTCCTTATCCATCTGACACAAAACTATAATTAAACTGTGTATATAAAATTATTTTATTTCATGTCTTTTATGAATTTTTTATGTAAAATTAGTTTTGAACAATAACTATTTATGTTCGTAGCTATATTAGTTATGAAAAAAATCTGTCATGAAGAATAGATTATTTGTTATGAAATTGATTTAAAAATTCTTTACAAGAACTTTTAAGAACAAGTTAAAAGTCAAGAAGAATTCTTAAAAATATCTTCACAATGAGAGAAATCTCTGACATAATTTAGGCTATTTTAATTTATTCGACTGCAGATAAAAACAATAAATAGTCTAAAACCATTTAACTTACAATGTTAACTTATGAAATAAAATAAAGACAAGGAATAAATCACAATAAAATGTGTGATCAAGAAAAATATTTGACAAAATGAACCGTAAATGTCGTTTGACATCTTCACTGCAGCCGCATATTCAATCGCTGGCGTCAGTCGCAAATATTAAACATGTTTAAACAAGTCTTTGTGAAAATGACTGGTTTTTGAATTCTAAGATTATGATCTTTAGACACCACACACTGATTTCTCTGCCGACTGCAAACAGCGACTGAGCCCAACTGGAACAGACCCGGTGCGACTGGACACGATCCGTCCTCAAGCCCAAATTACATTCATAATCAGCCTGACAGTCTATTATTAGTGTCCTATTATTGCTCCATATTAATATATGCGAATGGAAATGAGAATAATCTGATCAGAGTAACTGAGATGAAGCTGATTTCTGCCTCACAGTGAAATATTACCCCGCACTCAGTTCAGATTCAAGTGCTGTATTAGTTTATAATATGCAGATATATGACTGTAATTGTGTAGTGTGTGATGATCAAGTGTTCACTCACCTGTTTTCAGGATCAGTTCTGTTATCAGAGCAACAGAGTTCAGTAACACAACACCGACTGATCCAAACACATACACAGCAACAACACGAGGAAGATCTGCAAGATCAAATCATACAGTTTAATATCAGCAGCATTCGATCAAATTAAACCACATTAACAACCACTACAGAGAAAACGCACAGAATGAATGTATTTGATCTCCACATCTTTCTAAAGTTTGGAGTTTGATTTGAGGCCTTAAATATCATCAGGACAGAACTGCTTCATCAAACTAATGAGAGCTAATAAATCATATATTCTGTAGAATAATAAGGTTTTTCATCATTCATTCATTCATTGATAGAAGTTGAATAAAACATAACACAATATTCATACACAAACACTCAAAACTCCCTCATATTTCACAGACAGGTTTGTGCTTGATTGAGGAAACATTATCGTGAAATATCAGCTCGAGGAGCAGGATTTCATGAAAATCATTATCACAACAACATAATTAAAGCTTTGCTGGGATAGAAAATGCTGAATAGCTCAACTACACTGTAAAAACATCTGTGACATTTTACAGTAAAGAATAAAATAAAGTCAGCAGCTGTGATTGCCAGAACTTCATCTTAAAATATACTAATGCAGTGTTTCAGGATTTATAGATTTAACTTAAATTACTAGTAAAAACCTGTATTTCATTAACTGCTATAATGTTAATATTCCAGCCTACTGAAGCACTCAAATCTGTTTTGTACATTTATAACACACTGACAAGTGATGAGAGAGTTACTGATGAAGCAAAGCTGATGAGGAAAATACTCATATCTAGAAGCTGCATCATTCACACGAATAATAAACACCATCACGATAACACACACGACACTGAGATAATGCAATTAACATTCATTTAAAAACACAAGATGTAACAAAGTCCTAATGCACATAACTTATAAGAACAAACAAAAAGGAAACTGTACATATTAAGGGAAATTACTGTTAACATGTTTTACTGTAGCATTTTACAGTCCTTTACTGTTAAAATGATGATAGTATTTTACAGTGTAGAGACTCGATCTGTGTTCAGAGTG
>NW_015508826.1:0-1534 GCF_001515645.1 Sinocyclocheilus grahami | reverse complement strand
TTCACTGACAGACACAGCAACACATTCACATCCCATCAGACTCTAGAAGTGATGTGCGGTTCGCGAACGAATCGTTCGATTTAACCGGTTCTTCTGAGTGAATCGGTTGAACCAGTTCACCAAATCGGGCTGAATCGTTTGAAACGGTTCGCGACTCCAGTAAGCACTAATCCACAAATTACTTAAGTTATTCACTATTTTAACATGGCTGACACTCCCTCTGAGTCGAAATAAACCACTATCCCGGAGTAATTTATTAACTGAACTGCTGTGAGAGAGAACTGAAGATGAACACGAGCAGAGCAGCCGGATAACGAACACAAGCCCACTGCTGGAGCGGTTCTCCTTCTCGAGTCAAGAACCGGCTGCATCGGTTTTCGGGTTACCGGTACACTGAACCGAGAACCGTTTCTTTCGGACACGTCCGATTTGAGAACCGATGAGCTGATGCTACTGCGCATGCGCGATTCAGCGACAGCGCGTGTGATCTGAACTACCGAACCGAACCGTACCGCCCGCCACAGGTGTCTGAACTCTGAACCGAACCACTGATGCCACCGTGAGCGCGGGTGAAACGAGGATAATGGGCCGAACCGGCGAAACCTAAGTTTACTTAATAACAAATAAACCGTAATGATTACACACAGTAAGCGGAGCATAGTTTCTGCGCTGATGAAGACTCATTTATTGACGTCGTAACAGAACCGAGGTGAGTTCGTACGGCTTGAAGATCTCGGTGTAGATGTCGATGCTTTCGTCAAAGCGGTTCACGCGCTTCACCGTCACCTTCCTCCGGTTCTTCTCACACTGAACTGAAACAGAGACACATTCAGAAAGTCTCTATGATTTAACATTAACAAGCTATAATATACCGCACGTGTGAGGTGTCTAAATACAAACGAAACTTTCCAGAAACAAGGTGAATTAGAAATTAATTAATTCTAAAATGAATAACATTTTGCTTGTTACATATATCACACGAATCCTTCATGGAAAAGGCAATCCCATATTGCAATGCGATGAGTTCAGTGAAAATAATTAGGAAAAAGACAAAATTTTGAACCTAATATTTGTGTGTACAACGTATTTCTGTATTTTTGGCTAAATATTTAAATGTATATTTATATTTACTTAAATATTCATTCATTAATAAATAAACAAACAATTACTTAAATATACATTCACACAAATAAGTAAATAAATAGGTTGATAAATAAATTTAAAAATTAATTAAATAAACATAATTAATTCAATATTTACTTTAAAATAAATGTTTAAATTGTTCACTTAAATGTTTACTTAAATATTCATTCACAAATAAATAAATACACATTTACTTAAATACATATTTAAATATTTATTCATTTAAAGGGGTCATATGATGCGATTTCAATTGTTCTTTCTCTTTGGAGTGTTACAAGCTCTTGGTGCAAGTAGTAAAGCTATTGACTGTTCAAATGCGGAGTTTTGCGCATCGCAGAATAACGCGTCGTGTGTGTGTGTGTGTGAGTGTGTGTGTGTGTGTGTGTGTGTG